>NC_056630.2:46948272-47169763 GCF_002870075.4 Lactuca sativa
GGACCTGCTTCTTCGGATGCAAGGCTCGGCGACACGCATCGGACACGCGTCAGCAGCTGCTTCGGATGACTCATCGGCATCGGATACGGGGCAGCCTCGCATGTGAGGTGACGTGGCCGAACCCCAGCCATGCGAATTTTCTTAGATTTCGGGATTTTCTCGATTTTTGTGTCCCAAACTTCTAAAATCCATAACTTTCGAATACAGGCTCCTTTTTGATGTTCTTTATATGCACACGTAGACGGGAATATACTGTACAACTTTGTTTTTACTTCGTCGGCTAATTTTGAATTTATTTTTAATATTATTATTTTTAATAGACCGGGACAGAAAAATTGTTAAAAATTCATAACTTCTTCATCCGTTGTCCGTTTTTGTCTGTCTTTTTACTTTTGTACTACTATTGACGAGACCTTCGATTCTCGTTTAGGTTGCGTCGCTAAAAATCGTTTGATCTTTATTTCGAGTTTTTAGGTGTCTACTGCTATTTCAAAACTTAGAAAAATCATAACTTTCTCATACGAAGTCAGATTTGGACGTTGTTTTTATGAAAAATTCTCACTTTAGCAAATACTACGAGTTTATTTTAGATCATATAGGCTAAAAAGTAGTTTATTGAAAACTCAATTTTTACGTCATTCTGCGCCGTGCCGGTTTTGTCGCGGATCTTCGATTGGTCATAACTTCTTCGTTATAACTCGGATTTCGATGAGGTTTTCGCCTAAATGCTTCTAATGAAATTATCTACAACTTTGTATAATAAAATTTTAATTATTTCAAATTTTATATTTTCGTTAAATTTCACTATTTGACATTTGATTGGAATCTCATAAGACTTCCAATACCTTCTTAGTGATTCTAAACATAGTTTTACTTCAAATCTAGTAAAAACTATCCGTTAGAAATCAATACTCATAATTATATAATATTTCATAATATTATTGACTTTTCAAATTTACAAAACACGATTTCGAAACGTGTATGTTACAACTTGTCGTTCGGCGGGTACTCCCGGGAGGTCTTCGGGAAACACGTCGGGGAAATCGCACACCCCAGGATGTCTTTAATGTTATTTTCTCCTTTCTTTTTGTCGACCACGTGGGCTAAAAAGGCGTGGTTCTTCTTATGCAAACACTTCCGTGCCTTTATATATGGGAGGAGGCGAAGGTTTGTACTGGGTTTGTCACCGTATATGACCAAGGTTTCGTTGCTTGGTAGGTGAAGGAAAATGGACTTCTCGTAACACATAATGTCGGCACGATGGGGACTTAACCAGTGCATGCTGATGATCACATCAAAACTCTTTTTGGTAACCGACATTAAGTTGATTTGAAAGTAATGGTTATTCAAAATTAGTGTTATTGGATTTGGTGTCTAAGCCCATAACTATAATTGGGATGTACTTGACCCGATTGTAATATGGTCCTTTTGTGTTGCCTTCACCAGTGCAATTTGATAGGAGGGACTTTTGAGAATAAGGTTATTTGTGATTTATTAATATATTATAACTATAATATATTAACTGAGAAATCATATTATTTAATTAGTATTGATCAAGAATTAATTTGGAATTAATTTTGTGATTAAAAGAGACTAATTAAATATATAGGGATTGATATGTAAATAAATGATTCTTATAGTGTGGGCCAATGATCCATGGTTAGTTAGGATGGGTTAAACCAATGTGATAATCCATGGATAGTCCATGGAGGTTTAACCCATGGATCCTAAGTAATATGAAAGTTCATTAGGGTTTGCAAAGATGTAACCCTAGCACTATAAAAGGGATCCCCTAGAGCCAAAATTGGTTGCACCATCATTCTAAGAGTTTGATATTGATTTTGTGCTAACTAGCTTATTCTCTCAAGCCTCCTCTTGCATTTGGTGTTTGTGATACCTTAGAGGCATCACGCTTGAGGTGCTAAAGCTTTCAAAGGCCAAGAACTACAACTACATCAAGAGGTATTCATCTAACTATGAGTTTTATATTGTATATCCTCAATTGTATGCTAGTTAGGTTGTATGCTTTGGAAAATAGAAAATGCATGTATAATTAGAGAAAATGTAGATCCAAGGAATCTAGGGTTGCATGTGCACCATAGGAGTGTTACAATGCTTAAAACCCAACAGTGGTATCAGAGACTTGGATTATATTATGTTATTTTTGATGCTTGTTAATTTTCAAAGTTGAAAAAATTGATTTTTTCGCCTCTGACTGATGAACTCGCCGAGTCCACTCACTTAAAGGGCAACTCGATGAGTCATGATCATGCACTCATAGAGTAGATGCCTCTGTGTGCAAAATTTCGAGTCTTTGGCCTGGATTGAATAGCGATCACTACTACAAACTGTTTTTGTGTCATTGAATTTTTTTGATAGGGTAGTGATTATATTCATCCAATAACAAGGTAATTGTCATATTTTTAAAGTAATTGTTGGTTTATATGATAAACAAAGTTATTTATAAATTGTTGATTTGATATTATCTTGATTTATGAGTTTAGTTAGATCAATAATGAATTATATGATAATTATGTTTGTTGGAATTGATCTAAATGTTTTTTTAACGAATTCCATAACATGTGCTCAAGTTATGGACTATGAAAAGTCTCATACATTAAAATGATATTAAACTCAAAAGTTATGGAAATGAAAGGAAAATAGTCAAATTTTAGGATAATAAGTTAATTATTTGTATTATTTGATACGAATTGCCTTGCTATATGAGTTAGATAAGATCAACATAATATTATATGATAATGTTGTTAGTTAGAATTCATCTAAATTATTTTTGAAGTGAGTTTTGTAACTTGTCCTCAAGTTATATGAAGGGTCTCATTCATGAACATTAAAAACACATAAGTTTCATAAGTTATGAAAACCAAAAGTTTTGAAGAGTTTCAAAACTTGCCCTCAAGTTTTGGAATTTGTGAAGTCTAACTAATGAAACTTTAATTCCAAACCCTAGAGTTTTATAAGTTAAAATTCAACCCTTATACTTTATAATATTATAAGTTTAATAATATATATGTATAAGACAAGTCAGTCTTACTATTAGTAGGCCTCATTCACGAAGCCGGTCTATAAGGGGGGTATAGGGTTACTGCCTATAAAATGGTGGTTTAATGGGTGTGCAATCTCACCCACCACTTCCTGGACTGGTGGAGGGTCGTTAACCGAATGGGTAGGACAGGACCTTAATTCACATTATAAGTATAATGATAATTACAAAGTAACTAAACTTTTATTAAATTCCCAATCTTAGTTATTTTAGGAAAAAAACATGAAAATAGTGCTATTCCATGAAATGACACTTTACACCTTGTTAAGTCGCTAGTGGAGCGTGTGTGGTTAACCGGCACACTAATCTTGGGCTAACAGTGCGTGGCAAAGGGTAGCTTGATGTTAATCTTAGATCAATGGAGCGTGTGTGGTTAACAGACACATTGATTAGGTGATTTACAACATTGAGTGTACCAAGCTAATTTGCATGGTTATTCACACCTTGTTTGTGATCCTTGGCATCCCAGTCACAAACTAGAAGGGCACAATCGAGATTTAAACATGCCATTGAAAATTTCAATGAATCTCAAAGATCTAGGAATTTCAATTCATTTTGATTCTATTTTTAATATATTGTTAATATATAATTTTTAGTAGGCCGGGACAAGAAAACTCCGTTCGAAACTCATAACTCCTTCATCTGAACTCCGTTTTCGTCTGTCTTTTTTACCGTTGCACTAAAAATAACGAGATCTTTGAATCTCGTTTAGACTGTTTCGGCTAGAAATCACTCGATCTCAAATCGAGTATTCAGGCTGCATATCGCTAAGCTGAAACTTCGGAAAATCATAACTTCTTCATGCGAAGTCAGATTTGGGCGTTCTTTTTTTGCACGCTCTCGGTTTAACAAACACTACGACTTTCGTTTAGATAAATAAGGCTAAAACTCGCTCCAAAGTAAATTCACTTTTTACGTCATTCAGTGTCGTGCCGGTTTTGTCGCTAAATTTTGACAGGTCATAACTTCTTTGTTATAACTAGGATTTCAGCGTTCTTTATATGTACGGAATCCTTGTAACATATACTACAAATTAGTTAAGATTATTCATCCCAAATAATATTCTATCAAAAAGTCATTTTTGACGCTTATCGTCTCTAAATTGACTAGCCCTGATCTACGGACATTACAATTATCTCCCCCTTATGATGATTATGTCCCAGAATCATCAACAAAATAGGACTTGCATAATGATTCCACACCTTATTTCTTTATCCTAGGTAATAACCACAACTTCTATGTTTCCTCGAAAGAGTATTTAACTCTATGGCTTTCTTGACCGCAAACGATGCTTAATCTTGCATCTGCTTTTTTTACCATGTTGTACTTTCAATCGTAACCTTCGAGTTACCAAATAAGTCCTTATTATGGACTCCTTCTTCTTCTTAGGATAAATACTTTCATTTATCTATTGCAACAGACAGATGGGTCGTTCTCTATTGACCTCTCATCGCATGACGCGACACTTAGAATCGGTCTTTTAGAGTTAAATTTCAAAATGGAATATGCCTTCCTTCATATTCTAATGTGATATAATGATATTTCAGCATGTAGCATTTCTACCTGCAAACTTCTTTAACAACGAGCGCGATACTATGGATCGCATTAATTTCACCCTTCTGACTTAAGTCGGATGTTACATCTAACTTGGTTCTCGAGACCACGTAACATACTCATCGCAGTCGAACTCAAATTTATATGACCACTAGGGTCGGAATAACAACCATCTCACTAGTCATTACCGAAACAAGGGTAATGACATACTCGAATAAAACGGAATCAATCACTAGCTTCTTGGTAACCTTGTGACTTTCCCTGATCCAAGTGCGAGTCATGTGCTTCCGATAGTATATGCATCTACTACCTTTCACACCTACTCATACTCGTCCCAGGTATTGTCCCACAGTCGACCAAGTCACCATACAAGAAAATCACACAGTCATTCAACACATCAGATAGCAAAACTAGGGTTTATATTATTTCTTGAAACGATTACACAACGATTACACAAAGGCTACAGTTCCTGATACATTCTTTATATATTGATATGAACTCTTCATCCTTGAATCCTCGCGTTGTTTTCTGCCTCGTCGAGGGTCATGTGGAATACCCTTGGCTTTGGTGGTACATTTGGCCTTATAGCCTCCTCTCTTCTTGGGCAATTTTGCTTGAAGTGACCTTCTTTGCCACACTTAAAGCAGGCTTCTCTTTTGGTTGGGTATTTGCTGGTGTAATGACCAGTCTTCCCGCATTTGAAGCAAGTCATTTCTTTAGAGCATTCCCCAATGTGCTTCCTTTTGCACTTGTCACACCATTGTGCCTCTTCTTCGAGCTTCTTCGAATCAGACTTCGAAAATTTTCTCTTCTCATCGGACCTTGAGGATCCTTCAAACTTTCTTTTCTCACCCACCTCGATTCTCTCCAGACCCCTTTCCTTTAACTGGGTCTCCACATTTTTAGCTGCTCGAACTGCTGTCTTCAAAGTAAATGCCATCTTGACCGTTAGGCTAAAGTCGGCAGGTAGCCCATTTGCGAACCTCTCAATTTTTGAGAGTTTAGTTGGCACTACGTATGGAAATAAGTTCATCTTTTTGGTAAATACAGTAGCATAATCATCAATGCTCATTTTACCTTTCTTCAGGTTCTGGAATTCATTGTTTAGATCAATCAGATCTATCTCTGAGCAGTACTGCATCTTTAACTGCTCCAGGAATGATTTGCAAGACATCCTTAGTGCTTCCCCTCGGGGCATCGTATCTACCAGTAACTTCCACCAACTCAAGACTCCATTCTTTAGTTGTCTAACTGCAAAGACAGTCTTGTTTTTGTTGCTACAGTCGCAACTTTCAAACACCATCTCCATTTCAGAGATCCAGTCCATAATCTCTACAGGCTTTGGGCTCCCAGAAGGACTTGGCGGTTTGGCGCACAAGAAATTCTTATACATACGCCCATCCCTGTTTATTTCCCTTTCCAGGTCATTCCTTTCTGCTACTAGGGGTTCTGCTTGTCCAATAGTCCCATTGTAGTTACGTCCCTCCGAATGCCCTCCATTCACTATGAGCTCTTTCCGGGTCATTCCTTTCTGCTACTAGGGGTTCTGCTAGTCCAACAGTCCCACTGTAGTTACCTCCCTCTGAATGCCCTCCATTCACTGTGGTCTCTTCCACTTGAAGTGACAGTTCCTCACTATTCTGTTGGAGTAATCGCCTTGTCTCCTCCATTTGGCGATCCAACATCATTTGCATCATCGCTTGCACCCTAGCCATCGTCATTGGCTCTGGTGGTGCTGCTTCAATAGGTGCTTGCTCAATCACTGGTGGCTGAGGCTGTTGAATCCTATTTTCGTTTGCATTTCCGACTCCGCTTCTTGTTCTTGACACTTTGATCTATACACCGAATAAGGTGAAATTAGATCCTCCTTCACGATAGATATTACGATCTTCCATATCACTCGGAAACGTTTACATGCTAGTTCTAATATTGTAACCATACGCTTAGAATCCTAATCACATAAGGTTTCCTGATGCAATCAGTAACAGACCATAAATCCGAACAAATAATATCATATATGGCAGCATATAACATTTAGCACATAAAAGCATTTTAGGAATCATCCCTAAAATAAACTAGTGCTGGCGTCCATTTAGGTTTACTACCTAACATATTTTAGACACGCTCCTCACGATTATTACTTAGCATTCTACGTTTAAGTCTAGAAATTTCCTACAAATTCCTAGTTCGCTTAAACTAATGCTGATACCAACTGTGACATCCCTAATTTCACGGCCAGAAAAAACCGATTTGTTTATGCTTTGTTTTTAAAATCAGAGTAATCTTTTAAAGAAAACAGTTGCGGAATTTGTTCCCAAAACAAAATATGTTAAGAATTTATCAAAGCATTTCTTTAAAGAAATGTATTTTCATTATATAACCAAATCTCGGGATGTCATGTTCAATACATACCAAAAGCATAAACTGAACAAAATAGACCTTAAAACAGTTATTCATAACTACTGCCCTATAATTCAAAATCTCTCGTTATGTCAGTCAACTTATGCTCTCGTGCCATAACCTGTAATACAAAGAAAACTGAGAGGGTCAGGCTTGGGAGCCTGGTGAGCATATAGGGTTTTCATCCCACAATGTTATATCATATATTTATATAAATAGAACATTCAAACTTGTACAATTTCACCATATAAAGGCAACTCTTATCCCACCCAATCGATCCTCACAACGACATGATCTAAACTCTTGTATCTAAAATTTTCCTCTTTACCTGATCCTTACTCATGGACCTAAAACTATCCTCTTCACCCGATCCATACTCACGGATCTAAAACTAACCTTTTCACCTGATCCATACTCACGGATCTAAAACTAACCTTTTTCCCTGATCCATACTCACAGATCTAAAACTAACCTTTTTCCCTAATCCATACTCACGGATCTGAAACTACCTGATCCATACTCACAGATCTAAAACTAACCTCCTGATCTGATCCATACTCCCGGATCAATAATTGTACCCAATCCATACTCCCGGAATAGGGAAAATTAACTATACCTTAATCCATATAATATTATCATAATCTCATGTTTATCAAATGTCATCACAATAAAACATATCCCAAGATCTCAAATACAAAATCCTTTGTCAGTGTGTACAAATCATGTCGACGCCTTCCTGCGATCCTCGCTACTAGCTGAAACACATATCACATAACACGGTAAGCATAAATGTTTTGTGAGTTCCCCAAAATATCACATACAACACATAAGCCACTCGAGGCTATAATTCGGCAAGACCCTCCGGTCAATGTGTCTCAGCGGGCCCTCCAGTCCCGTAACTCGTTGGACCCTCCGGTCCGGTTTAGCTCGTTGGACCCTCTGGTCCGGTCTAAATCGTTGGACCCTTCAGTTAGGTCTGGTTGAGGACCCTCTGGCCTCGTAAGTCGTTGGACCCTCCGGTACGGTCTAATATCACATAGCATACATAAATCACAATGCACATAATCTTAAGCAACCACATAACACATAAGACCCTCCGGTCTGCACATAGATACCACTCTAGATAATGTATAGTGAGAAGACTCACCTCGTAAGATGTCTAGTAAACTCTCGTGCTCGAATCCCTGATCTAGCCTCCGCCTATCAAAATGATAACATCTCTAATCAATACACTCCTTACATCCTCCTCTCTAAAGAATGGGTAGAAGACTATTCTACTCCTCCCTGACCTCTCTTAAGTCAGTTTGACCAACCCTATGGTCAGCTGAAGTCAACTCCGTTCAATGGTCCAATTTTGACCAGACTCGCCGAGTGCACCCAGGTGACTCGGCGAGTCCATGCGTGTCCTCTGACTCTTCCTAAGGCCTCACTCGAATCGTTGAGTTAACCTCTCAACTCATCGGGTTACCACTAGTCACGAATCGTGGAGCAACCCGATCCGACTTGTCAAATCCTCTCACGGACTCGGTGAGTTTCCTCAATGGCAACACTCCTTTAACCTTCTAAAGTCAGATCTGTTTCTCTAACTTATAGATCTGACCTTCTAGCACCCAAAAGTCACATAAAGGTTCAATCTTTATGTCCATACACCACACACTAGCTCTATTTGATGAAATAACCCTCATAATGATGTCTCAAGTTCAATACTCTTGTGTAACAACATAAAGCTTGGTATTTGGTACTCTCTGTATCTCTCAAGGTCCATATCTAAAGTCTAAGCCTCAAAGGGACTCCACAAATTCCATAACTCAACTAAAAGAGGGGTAAGTAAACCCTAGTTTCATGGGATCTACCATACAAACGAAAATAGGCATGAATTCATACCTCATGCAGCAACCTCTGATGAAATAGAAGAAGATCTGAGCCCCCTCCAATCAGCCTAGCTTGAATCTCCCTTCCTTCCTTGCAAGAATGTGCTAAGGTGGTGTAATTAGCTCTCTCTCTCTCTCTATGCTCTCTGGTTTGATAGGGTTTCTCCAGTGTGTGTGTGGCCGCATATGAAGGCCATAAGGACCCTTAAATAGGCCACAATACCAAAGATTTAGGGTTTCTATCCACAGTGCTGACTCGTCGAGTAGACTCACCGACTCGTCGAGTCCATTTATTAATCTGAGTCATCAGTCGCGACCCTACTCGACGAGTTGACGCGTTAACTCGTCGAGTCACTCCTCATATCTCAAAATAAATACTCAAATTGTCATAGCTGGAAATCCGGATGTTACAATTCTCCCCCACTAGAATCATACTTTGGCCTCGAAGTCTAATCCCGCAAATAACTCTGGATGCTGCTCTTGCATCTCTGTCTCTAGCTCCCAAGTCAGCTTGGACCCTCTCTGATGATACCACTGGACCTCAACCAGAGGCACCTCATTGTTCCTCAAAACCTTAACCGTCCGATCTAGGATCGCGATCGGTCTTTCGATGTAATTCAGGACCGCATCCATCGGAATATCCTCTAGTGGTACCATTGCCATCTTATTGGCCACAAACTTCCTCAACTAGGATACGTGGAAGGTGTTATGGATCAGATTCAACTCCTCAGGTAGCTCCAAACGGTATGCTTCCTTGCCCACTCTTTCGGTCACCGTGAAAGGACCAATGTATCGTGGCCCCAGCTTGCCCCTCTTCCTGAACCGAATCACCCCCTTCCAAGGGGATACCTTTAGGAGAACCAAGTCTCCAACCTGGAACATGAGCTCGGATCGTCGCCTATCTGTGTAGCTCTTTTGGCGACTCTAGGCTCTCAGTAACCTCTGTTTGACCTACTGAATCTGCTCAGTCGTCTTAAGCACTATCTCAGTGCTACCGATCACTCACTGTCCTACCTCTCCCCAACAGATGGGGGTCCTACATATCCTCCCATATAACAGCTCAAAGGCAGGCATACCAATACTCGAATGGTGGCTGTTGTTGTAAGAAAACTCAGCCAAAGGTAGGTATGTGTTCCAATTTCCACCGAAGTCCATAACACATGCTCGAAGGTATGTGGGTGATAAGCGGTACTGAAGTGCAATCTCGTACCCAACTCCTCATGAAACGTCTTCCAGAACCTGGAAGTGAAACGTACATCTTGGTCTGACACAATCGAGATCGGCACTCCATGCTGAGACACCACCTCTCTCACATACAACTCTGCCAGTCTCTCTGTAGAAGAGCTCTCACTGATCGCAAGGAAATTTGCGCTCTTCCTCAGCCGATCAACAATCACCCAAATTGCATCAACACCCCTCGCGGTCCTCGACAATTTGGTGATAAAATCCATAGAAATCTGTTCCAACTTCCACTGGGGAACTTCTAGTGGCTGCAACTTGCCATGCGGACCTTGGTGCTTGGCCTTAACCTGACGACAGGTCAAGCACCTCTCTACTAGCCACGTAACATCCGTCTTCATATAGGGCCACCAATAATCTCTCTTCAGGTCCAAACACATCTTAGTGGCCCCGAGGTGGATCAAGAATCTCGATCTGTGTGCCTCCTCCATCAATATGCTATGTGCCCCACTCATAAACGGCACCCAAATCCGATCGTGAAAGGTCATAAGCCCTCAGCTATCGGTAACAAACTCGGATACCTGCCCAATCACCCGCTCTCTCTTGCGGTTCTTCGGTCTCATAGCCTCTGCCTAGGCCTCTCGGAAGGTATCTAATACCGGAGTCATCACCATCATCCTCATGCATATATGTCGAATCGGGGTACTCTCCGCCCTGCGGCTCAGAGCATCGGCTACCACATTAGCCTTTCCCAGGTGGTACAAGATCTCATAATCATAATCCTTTACCACATCTAACCATCTCCTTTGGCACATGTTCAGGTTGGGCTAATCCATCAGATACTTCAAACTCTTGTGGTCCGTGTATATGGTACATCGAACCCCATACAAATAATGGCGCCATATCTTGAGGGCGAACACCACTGCCCCTAACTCCAAATCGTGGATGGGATACCTTGTCTCATGAGGCTTTCAGCTGCCTCGATGCGTATGCTATCACGTGCCCTCTCTGCATAAGCATCGCACCCAACCCCGATATAGACACGTCATAGTACACCATAAAATCCTCCATTCCCTCTAGAAGGGCTAACATCGGGGCTTCGCATAATCTCTGGCGAAGAGTCTCAAACGAGGTCTGCTGCTCGGGACCCCAAGTAAAAGCAACGCCCTTCTGGGTCAATTTGGTGAGGGGAATGACAATCTTGGAGAAATCCATGATAAATCACCGATAGTAGCCGGCCAACCCCAGAAAACTCCTGATCTCAGTGGGGGATTTCGGCACCTCCCAACTCATACAGCCTCAATCTTGGCCGGATCGACCAATATCCCATTCTAATTAACAAGGTGCCCCAAGAACTGGACCTCTTGTAACCAGAAATCACACTTGGAGAATATGGCGTAAAGTCTCTCCGATCTCAATACTCCGAGGATCTCCCTCAGATGCTCCTCGTGCTGCTCTTTGGATCTCGAATACACTAGAATATCGTCGATGAACACATTCAACGATCGATCCAACATCGGCCTGCATACTCGGTTCATGAGATCCATGAATGCTGCTGGTGCATTGGTGAGCCCGAAAAGCATCACTACGAACTCGTAATGCCCATAACGAGTCCTAAACACTGTCTTCTTGATATCCTCATCACGCACCTTCATCTGGTGATATCTAGACCTCAAGTCTATCTTGGAGAACCAAGACACTCCCTATAACTGATCAAACAGATCGTCGATCCTCGATAGTGGATAACAGTTATTGACCATTAACTTGTTCAACTCCCGGTAATCAATGCACATCCGATGTGAACCATCCTTTCTCTTAAAAAAAAGGACCGATGCTCCCCACGACGAGCTGCTCGGTCGGATGAATCCCTTCCCCAGCAACTCCTGAAGTTGCGAGGATAACTCCTGCATCTTGGGCAGCACAAGGCGATAGGGTGCCTTGGCAATAAGTGCCGCCCCCGGAAGTAAATCAATACGAAACTCCACTTGTATCTCGATAGGCACACCCAACAACTCCTCAGGGAAAACATCCGGAAACTCTCACACTATCGGAACCTCACCGACAGAACTCGGCCTCTCTGTGGCCACTCGTGTATCTGTCACATAGGCTACAAACCCTTTACAGCCCTGCTGTAGACTCTGTCTCGCCCTGGCGGCCGAGCAAAATTCTGACCCAGATCGGGTACCGTCGCCATACACCATAAGTACTCCCCCACTAGGGTCTCGTATGGTCACCAACTGACGCTCGCAGTCGATAATAGCTCTAAATCGGCTCAACCAGTCCATGCCCATGATGACACAGACATCCCCCATCTCAATCGGTACCAAATCTATCGGGAACTCAATGCCGAAAATCTCAAGTACACATTCTCGAATCACATCAGTAGCAAAACCGCTAGCTCGTCAGGTATAGAAACTCGCAAAGGTCGAATCAACGCCTCTCGTTGGATACTGATGTGCTGAATAAACGCTAATGACATGAAAGGTCGACTCTCACCCGAGTCAAATAACACCAAATCAGGTACATAATTCACAAGGAAAGTACATATGCATACCACAATATAAGCACAATATCTCAAACTCAGTATAAGTAAATAAAAGAATACATACCAGCCATGGCATCGGGCGCTGCACGGACCTCCTCCGTTGTCAACTGAAAGGCACAATAGTGATAGGTGTAGTAGTAGTTTTTAGTGAAGGAGGAAGAGAAGGAACAAATTCATTGAAGGTTTGGTTTTCCTCGGGGTTTGTAGTCTCTTGTTTGTTATGAATAGGTTCCCTTTTGTTGTGAGCTTGCTCTTCCTCATTGCAAACTGGTTCTTCTTTGTTCTGAATAGGCTCTTCCTCCTCGTTGCGAATAGGTTGGTCTCCCTCAATCCTAATATCTGATTCAGTCTCAAAGTCTGAACCTTCACTTTCACTTGGAGTGGGAGACCTTCGCTTGCGAGCGGGCTGCTTTCGTCTTTTAGGAGCAGTAGTAGAAGAAGCTGCTGGAGCCTTTCACTTTTTGGCAAGATGTTGTGCAGTTGCAGAAGGTCCCTCCTTATCAGTAGCTTTCTTTCCTCCTTTCTCCACACCCTTGCCCCCTTTCTTGGGTTTGTCTGCTTTGGCCAGTATTGCGTCAAATTCTAGGGTCAAAGGATGAAACCTATAAGGAGTTAACTTTTGGTATCCCTCCAAAATCTTGCTCGAAGCTGGTACATCTCGGACCATCGCTTCCGGAATAGATCCAATGAAAGAATACTTTGAGGTATTTGAGACAATGATTCCAGTAGTATGAAAAGTGGAAATCGTTGTCTTTAGTGCATCAACCATTTAAGGAATATGGAGCTTGTCAATGGAACTACAAACAATAATGGTCTAGAAACGTGCACAGGAAATCTCACTGTGACATGTGGTAGAGTGGGTGCTTTGAATGACTTAAGCCTATAGAACAGACCCATAGTTGACATTCTGACCTGTGTAGAGACCATAAATGAGTGCCATGGACATCTTACTGGCATAGTCAGAACCAGTCACCCTTTCTAAGAAACCTTTGAATAGTAGAGTAAAAAGGCCATTCCATTGAGGAGGTAGATTTGGCTTTTTGATCTTCGACACAGAAGTTAGGGTTTCTTTGTACCCCATCTGGTAGAACATATCCAAGAGAGCAGTGGTAGAGATGGATTCTAGGTTGAGCATATCATAAGTTTGAGGAAGCCCAAGAAGATTGCAGAAACAAGCTTTTGTGATAGGGGTAGTATGGTTGTGGATCTCGAAGGAGATACTTTGCTCTTCCTTGATGTTGTTGGCAGATGTATAGGCCTTGGAGAGCATAGACAGTGCGACGTTATCCATCTTGGTAAGAGAAGTCGTCAGTGGGGAATATTTGAGGCATTCGATCATGGGAAGCATGAAGATGTCATATTTGACTGGATCAAGATCAATCACCCAGTTTTGATGTTGTTTAACTGCCAAAAGAGAAGCTTGATGAAGGAGATGAACAATAGAGAGGTTTTGATCACCGAAAATCTTTTGTGAGGATTTTGTAAGTGGTAATGAGAGATGATTCGCCAAAATCCTTATATACGGTTCGATTTGTGAGGGAAATTCGGAGAGAGAGTGCATTGATTACTGAAACGTCGCCTAAAAAAGCGCGACTTGACAACTGTTATGTGTCAGATCCATGTGTCATGCGGCGTAAAAGTAGTGACCATTTAAAATTTCATGCACCTTTTTGAATTCTTATCTTCAGCAATATGCCACGTCAGATTTGTCTCTTTCGCAGTTATGTAGCAGTTTGATCCAGTCGCCACAAACGTTCATTTCAACAAACATGAATAGAACTGCGAACCTGAAAGAACATTAAGAACTACGAACCAGACTTTTTGAAAATCACAAGGATCTTCGTGCAAGAGTGTCAAAGATAAAGAAATAAATCAAACCATATCTGATGAATTTTGTGATGTATAAATATAGACACAAAACTGTTGATCCCGAGCATAGATCTCTTCCTTCGAAGTCAAGAGAGACTAATAAGTGTCTGTGTGGTTTCTCGTTGAAATACGGTCAAATGTTTGATAAGAAACATTGAAAGGCATCTTTTAATTTGGCTAAATGGGTGGTTCAATCATCGACCAAACTATGAACTTGAAATAAGTACGAAAGTTGGAAGAAGTACTCGTGTGACCAGTGTAGTCAGTTGAACGAGTAGGTTTGGAATTATTTTGGTGACGAGATAAAACTTTGAAATCTCAAAAAAAAAAAATGGATCTTATAGGAAGAAGTGAATTGGTAGAAGAAGACTTCATAAATATCTCTCAAAAAAGAAGAGATTCCTAGATACAAACCACAAAAGTGGCTTTTGTTAATTCCATGGTGAAAATCTAGAACATTTAATTATTCACCGTCAATTCATGTAAGTGTGTTGAATTTTGGGTTTCACTCAGTTCGTGGTGAACGAAGCTAAGATCATTAACCTAGAAGTTGTGTAACCATAAACCTTAGTGGTGTATCTGAGAGTCCTAAGGGTTACATTTATGAGAGTGAAGGCAATGGAGAAATATGAAGAAGGTTCCAGAGAAGTGAGTGTACCTCTGCTATACAAAAGTGACTAAGCAGATAACTCTTAACTCGAAGTGAGAAGAGTAAGGTAGCTTATGACTAATGTGAATTCGCAGCCTGATTGGGAATAATCTATTGGTAGAATCAATTCATTAAGGCTTCACAATTGAGTCGTACAGGCTTAGGGCAACATGCATATCATGCTTCTAGGGACACTTAGCTAATACAAAGATAAAGAATTTTATACCTGCCCCATCACACGAATTGATAGATGTCATGAACATCCTCCATGAGCTTTAAGTATGTCTAATACTTTTTGTATTTTTATGATTTGTGAAAATAAAATAAATGAAAATAAAAGACAAAGAAACTATTTTTGTAATTTTGTTTTTTTGAAAAGAAATAAAACAGAAACAAATAAATTATTTTTGGATTTTGAGATTTTCTGAAAAAGAATTAAAAACAGAAAATATGGAAAAATGAACCAAAGATAAGCAATAATATACATAAATTACAAAAGGATATAAGAAGCCAAACCACGAATTATGAATAGACTGCGAACCACTACGAACGTTCGCACCGATTCACATCTATAAATTAGACTGTGAATGAACAGTTGATTGCGAACTACTGCGAACGTTTGCACTTATTCACAGTGATACCTTTATGAGCGCGAAAGTGGTTTTGGTACAGATTCAGATTCCATCATTCCTATCCCTTGAAGAATTCTATTAAAGGTTGTTTCAGGTAGGGCCTTTGTGAATATGTCAGCTAACTGATCAGTGGATCATATGGAATGCATCTCAACGTTGCCATCTTCCACATGATCCTTGATGAAGTGATACCTCAGTGCTATATGTTTCGTCTTTGAGTGTTGCACTAGGTTGTGACAAATGCGAATTACAATTTCAGAGTCACCATAAAGATGGATTCGTTTCATACTCAAGCCATAATCATGAAGCTGGCTTTGAATCCAAATGACTTGGGATGTGCGTGAAGCTGCAACTATATATTCAGCCTCAGCTGTTGATAATGATATGCATGTTTGCTTCTTGGATTGCCAACTAACTAATTTGGCATCAAGAAATTGGCATCCACCAGTTGTGCTCTTTCTATCTAAACCACATCCCCAAGGTCGGCATCTGAAAATGCTTGTACAAAGAAGCTTGAGTTCACAAGATACCATATGCCAATAAATGAAGTTCGTTTTAAGTATCTGAAGATATTCTAGACTACCATCGTATGAGGTTCGTGAGGATTGGCTTGGAACCTAGCGCAATAACAAACGGAAAACATAATGTCTAATCTACTAGTTATTAGATACATTAGAGAACCTATCATCTATCGATAAAGGGTCATATCAGCAGGTGGTTTATCCAGAGAAGGTGTTAGTTTTCTTCTGAATGCCATTGGAACCTTCGCTTTTGAGTCTCTTACCATTCCAATCTTAGCGAGCAAAGTCTTTGTATAATCTTCCTGATTTATGAAAATGCCTTCCTTTCCCTATCTTATATTTAATCCAAGGAAAAAGTTAATTGGACCCATGGAGCTCATCTCAAATTCAGTTTCCATCAACTTTCGGAATTCAGCTGCTAGGTTGGGATTAGTTGATCCGAAGATGATGTCATCAACATAAATTTGGACGATCATCAAGTGGTCACCCTCTTTCTTGAGAAAGAAGGTTGGATCAACCAAACCTTGTTTACATTTGGACATTTTAAGGAAACGAGTTAATGTTTCATACCGGGCTCTAGGAGCTTGCTTTAGACCATAGATTGCTTTGTCTAGAATATTGCAGTGATTGGGATACTTTTCATTCACGAACCAGGGTGGTTGCTCTACATAAACTGTCTCTTCAAGTTCTCCATTTAAGAATGCACATTTAACATCCATCTGAAATATTTCCAAGTTCTTGTGTGCTGCATATGCCAAGAAGATAAAAACAGATACCAACCTTGCAATGGGTGTGAAGGTATCTTCGTAGTCAATACCTTCTTCCTGGTAATACCCTTTCACCACGAGTCTTGCTTTGTTCTTGATAACGTTCCCTTCTTTATCCATCTTGTTGTGAAACACCCATTTCAAACCAACAACTGATGAATCTGGTGAAGTTGGAATCAGTCTCCAAACCTTGTTACGTTTGAACTCATTGAGTTCATCTTGCATCACTTGAACCTAATCAGAATGATTAAGAGCTGTGTTGACGGCTTTGGGTTCAATCTTGGATACGAACAAAATAAACGTACAAAATTCTACTTTAGAGAATAATGCAGTTTGCTTTGCTTTTAGTTGAGATCGTGTAAGGACATCTGCCGACGATTCACCGATGATTTGGAATTCCGGGTGATCTCTGGTCCATTTGGACAGAGGAGGATAATTTGGATCATAAGATGGATCCAGTTCAGCATTCACCTCTTCGAATTCTGATTGAACAGCCGAATCATCATTTGCTTCTTTATTCTCCCCCTCAAATGATGAGAACTTCCTAACTTCAGGAATGGAGTCGCCTTCTGCGAATGGAGGTTCGTGAGTTATTGTGGGAGGTGAACATTCCCCATTAGAAGAAGGCTTAGAAGAAAAGGTTGAAGTAAAATCCTCCCCCTACAGTGGAGTATTCGAACTTTGAGGTGTAGAACCCTCCCCCTGGAAACATGCATTAAACTCAGAATTCTCCCCCTGGAATGTAGTGTTCGTGACTTGAGGGATGTTCGCAGTTGATGGCTGTTGGTACATGTCTTTCACAGAGTCATCAATGATCTTCTTTAATTCATCGACTTTGTTGTCAGCTACTCTTGCTTCAGATTAGATGTCTTTCTCAGGCTCGTCAAAGAGCAACGTGAATTCCTCATACAAATTTGATATGGGAATTGTGGTAGGACTAGGCTTAGGAAAGATTTCCTTCGTGTGACTTTTATACGGCTGGATCCTCTCCAAGTAATTGTCGTCAAACATGACATAATAGGTTTCTTCTATTTTCTTGGATCGTTTGTTAAGAACCCTGTATGCCTTAGATGTCAGCGAATATCCCAAGAATATACCCTCGTCAGCTTTCGCATCGAACTTGTTTCATTGTTCCTTGGAATTGAATATGAAACACCTGGAACAAAATACGTGGAAAAACTTAACATTAGGTTTGTGATTATTTACGATTTCATAAGGAGTAACAGAAAACCGCTTATTCATGATGGATCTTTTTTGGTTATAGCAAGCAGTTACAATAGCATCTGCCCAAAAGTAGAGTGGCAGACATGCGAATGTCAGCATAATTCATGTAGCTTCACATAAAGAATAGTTTTGTCTTTCAACTACACCATTCTATTGTGGAGTATAAGGAGTGGAAAAATTGTCTGACACTCCTTTTTCAGCAAGAAATTCTTCAAACACTTGGTTTTTGAATTCAAGTCCATTGTCGCTACGAACATTTTCGCAATTGAAGCTCAATTTGCTTTATGAAAGCTTTGAGTTTTGACGTTGCTTTAGACTTCTGTTTAAGAAAATACACCCAAGTGAAATGTGAAAAATCATCAACTATGACAAGAATGTACATATTACCACCAACACTTTCAATTGTAGAAGGGCCACAAATGTCGATTTGAAGAAACATCGAGATCAACCATATATGATCGTTTAATTATGTGGTTTCGTCTTTTCTTTTTATGGTGAAAACTTTTATCTTGTTTTTTTCATGTTCGTTTCTTTTGAATCAGGTGATTTTTGCTTATTTTTAATTTGATTCTTAACGAACTCCTTTTCGGCTCTCTTAGGATTAGCATGTGTTTTCTCGATTGGAATTTCACGATCCGACACTAGCTTTCCCTTGCCTTTGATATCTTGGTAACACCCTTCGTGGATTGAGAATAATGGGGTTTTGGCTTTTCCATGGGCTTCTTTGAAAAGAATGGTTTGTGAACAACCTCTTGTTTAGAGTCCCTGGCACTATGAGAGTGGCAGTGCGAACAATGACTGGGATTCACATGCGAGGAAGCTTTCACATTTTGATTGACATGTTTTTTCTTGTGAACATAGTTAGGATTTTGGGATTGCCAAAACTGCTTCCTTTCATTGAGATTTCGTTGATATCTCACATTTCTCTGGTGCTTTTGAGCTGCAAGTTGCTCTGATGACTTGTGGATGTTCGCTTTTAGTTTCACTTTTTTTTCCACCACTTTCGCCTTTCATCGATTTAGGTTCGCTTTGAACTTCCTTGGTACCACTTGGGCTACCTTTCTCAAATGTTGAGCGATTGTTCAGTGGTTTAGCCACATATCTTCCCTTCACTTTCCACGAAGTCTTTTCATACAATTGGATGGTTTTGTCAACATTATCTATTGGGGCAGACCAAAAGAACTCATCGCAATCATCTTTGTTGTCATTATCAACAATGGACATTAATCCAATAGTTTGTGTTTCGTCCACTCCATCAGTTTTAAAGAATTGATTAGGTACAGTTTGGACTTTGGCAAAAAACAATTGGTTTTTCTTTCAAAATTTCGAGTTTGTTTTGAGAAATACGTGCGAGCTCCACTGAATTTTCAGAAATTAGAGCTTTCGCAGGTGCAGATTTATTTGTAACAAACTCTGAGCAATCTACCTCATCCTCTACATAGATTTCACTCATATCACTGTCCTCGTCGAATTCAGATGTGTTTTCAACATTTATTTGATTTTCTGAACTCAATTTGGCGTTCAATGAGTCAAATTTCTACATAGTGTCGGACTTGATTTGCTTTTTTTCATTTTCATCAAAATTTGTTTCAACATGCTTTTATGGTCCTTGGACTTAATGTAAGTTTCAATTCGTTCCAGCCCATATTTGTAAGCATCAGAAATTTCTTCAGAAGAAACGATGGATTCACATTTATAGCAATCAACATCGATTTTATCTTCCTTTAATTCAAGAAAATGTAAAATCATCTTGTGGATTTTCTTACCAATCTCTCAATCAAGGTGCAACTGAGTAATGTTAAAATAAAGTCTTTTAGCAATTAAACAAAAGATATTACGTTGTCTTAAAAGCATTAAATTGTCTCGTTGCAAATAAATTGATTCATCCCTAGACTTAGACAAATCAGACTCGATCTTCTGAATCCATATGCGCCTCTCATCACTTTTCGACGAAACCCTGCTCAATTGATCGGTTAGGTTAGAGTTTGTCAACCGAGTTCGTTTTAAATTATCACTAATGCTTGAAAAAGTGAATTTTAGGTCGATTAATTCAGTCTCATATCTAGACACAGGTATATTGAGAGATTCAAGAATAAAGTTTACCTTGTTAATCAGCTGTTCTGTAACGTCCCAAAAATACAACCCAAAATTTTTTGTTTTAAAACATAACTAAAACCATAATATATCAATTTCATATAATAGCCCATGAAGCATGTGTCTAAAAATGTCATATCAAATGGATCAAATCAAAACTGTGTCGAACATATCAAATATCTGAGTAAAACTCCCACGATAAAAACTGTAATTGTGGTGTGTGTCATACCATCAACTCGAGCTCTAAGCCAAGATGTATATCTTCAAGAACCAAAACTGCCTAATTCTAATTTTGAGTTGTCTTCTTCCCAGATGCATTGTTCGTGTTTCTTTTTGTTGTTTGTCTCTGTTTGTGTTTCTTTTTTCCTTTCGAGGGATTAATTCAATGGTTGTGAGGAAGGATGATGAGGGTGGTGTAGGGGCAATGGTGGAATGAATTTCAATGGATTCAGTCAGCATTGTTTTTGGTACGAGCGAGCCAGACATTGTTGACCCGGTCAAATGCAAAGCTGAGGCATATAAAACACAATGTTTTTGGTATGAGCCAATCAGATCAAAATCAAACAGGGTCTTAATAGTGGTGGTCGACAGCATGTCGTCTTTAAGGTATTGTGACCATTTTAGGCATCAATTGCGACGTTTATTTGTCGTTGCCAAATATACCTTTTGTTGTTGGAGATTAATATTATATGTTGGTAAAACTTATTCAACTAACGACACATAGATTTAACTTTCGTATATGAATATTGGAATGATCAATTCGGGAGAAAATGGTCATTGAGAAAATGGTCATTTTACAAAAATAAAAAAAATAAAATAGATTGGTTATTATGACTACATTTTTATGGATTAGATTACTCAATTTTCCTTTAGAGAAAATACAATTTTGAAAAAAAAAATAGAAACCATTAAAAATAGTTTGTATTTTAAAATTTTCTACTAAGAATAGAAAAAGAAAAGCAACCCGACAGAAAAGTGGACTTCCAAAGCGACCGCTAATTATGGTTGTCGTTTCTTTTTTGTTGTGTTCATACGTAACACCATGTTACACAAACACGTTCTGTCCAATTATTTTACAAATAAATAGTCCTAGTGATCACCTACTCTCGGTCCAACAAATTCCAGATAATTTCATACAGAAAACAGGTCGAGGTTTTATAAACATTATGGTAACCATTCCGGTGATGACGATAAGCTCTTCCGATGGTCCCAGGCCCATGCCAGTGATCGCAATGGGCACAGCATCAGATTCAGGCATCAGTGGAAGTGATGTGATGTCATCATCGACTATAGTTGAAGCTATTAAGGTGGGTTATCGTCACTTTGACACCGCAGCAGTATACCGAACTGAGAAACCTCTCGGTGAAGGTATCAGCGAAGCACTCCGGCTGGGTCTTATCAAGTCTCGATCTGAGCTTTTCATAACCACGAAGCTGTGGTGTGCCTCCGCTGACCGACATCTTGTTTTACCCGCCATCAATCAGAGTCTACAGTAAGAAATTTCGTACTTTTTATCATCTTTCTTGGAAATTTTGATCACTACGCAAGAAAAAGCTTTCACAGAAGCAGTTTTTATCAAAATTGATAAGTTGTTAAGAAGTTTAAAGAATTAAAGTTATGAATAGGAATATTAAATGGTTCTAGTAAATAAGTTTTTTTGTCAAACTTTTAAGATATTGGGGTAATTAAACGTAAGGCTATAATGGTTGCATAGGAGATGGATTGTGTAGATAATAATTGAATGAACGTCCACCATGTTTTTCAAGTAAAATGAAAAATTAGACATTGAGAATATACAACCTAATGTAGGAATCTGGGATTAGAGTATGTGGATTTGTATCTTATACACTGGCCACTAAAGGTAATCCAAGATGAATTCAAACTTCCCGTTCCCAAGGAGTGTGTAGCCGCAATTGACATCAAAGCAGTATGGGAAGCAATGGAGGAGTGTCAAAATCTCGGACTCACCAAATCCATTGGCGTCAGCAATTTTTATCCAAAATTGATTCAACAAATTCTTTCCTTTGCAAAAATCCCTCCTGCTGTCAATCAGGTGATCATCGTTCACTCATACAATTCAAGCAGCTAGCTTGATCTTATCAGCAAAATGATTTATAATAAGTTTAATACAATTCAAACTGGAAATATGTTACTAACATCTTTAAAATCTGGTTTGAAGTTTGAGATGAACCCACTTTGGCAACAAAAGAAACTAACTGGATTTTGCAAAGAGAATAGCATCCTTGTGACTGCTTACTCCCCTTTAGGTGCTTTCGGCAATAATGCATGGGGACACAACCGCGTTATGGAATGTGATGTTCTCCAAGATATTGCAAAGTCCAAAGGGAAGACAGTGGCTCAGGTATCTCTTTATTGTTATTGGTTAAAGTGAATAACACATTGTCTATGAAGTCAAACACTAACAATTTGACATGAAAAGCCTAACACTATAGTATGGTGAACACATGTACTGAACTTCTACTATTTGTGTGCAGATTTCTCTAAGATGGTTATATGAGCAAGGTGTAAGTATCGCAGTAAAGAGCTACAATACAGAAAGAATGAAGCAGAACCTAGACATCTTCGACTGGTCCTTGACTAAGGAGGATATGGAAAAAATCGACCAGATTCCTCAACGCAGGCATGTGTATCTAATAGGTTCAATGTCAGTTGAGCCAAACGATATAATGGCTGAGATTGATGCAGAGCTTGATTAAAGAAGTAATCAGATCAGTGAAAATAAATGTTAATGATCAACACTTTTACATACTCTAATGTGATATCATCAATTTGTTTGCATGCTTATATACTGTTTTATTGGTTCCTAGTCGAACTCTTGAAGCACTAACATGCACATCTAGCAGAACAGTTTTCCTGCAAGGCTGCAAGCAACAAAGAGCTTGATTAAAGAGATAATCCGATCAGTAAAAGAGTACAAAAGAGACCAAGGATGTATGAAAAGAAACTAAGACATGAAAGGAACTAAGTCGTGTGAAAATAAACAACTTCAATTGAAGGGATCATCCACAAGTATCGTTGATGGGGTCAGCTATAGCTGGTCCATATGTGACTATCCAAAATTGTGTTCGTATAAGGTCTTCGTTTTCTTCTTGAAATATTCCTGTACGTAACAGATTAGTGGCAAACGCGGTGGTTGAGGCTCGAGTTGGACTCGATTCCCTTAAACAGACTCGCCGTCTGTTCCCAGGGTACAACAACCTTAATAGTGTGTGCTCTGCCGAATATTTCCACTTGCCTGAAAAAGTCGCCGGAAGGAAGCAAGTGTACAGAGAAGGAGGAGTAAGAAGTGTATTTTTATTCGTGTGTCAAATGAGATGGTAGTGGTCTCCTTTTATAGTTGAAACGTAACAGAAACAAATCAATTCGATATTAAGGAATTCATTATGCATTGAATGTCAATAAATGTCATTAATTACGTAATTAATGCATCCGTTACAAAATTCAAAATAAGGACTAAAATTGTCAAATTTAGCAAAAATAAGGGTAGCGCAAACCCGAGTTTTCGGAGCTGCATTCGTGTCCGTAGGTCGCGCCCATGCACAAGTTCGGTGTTTTTGGTCTACGAAATCCAAGATTTGCACCCCTTTTGCGCACGGATAGGAATTATAGTAAAACCATAGACACACGCTTGTAAGTCTTTCATGCATTCAAGCTTATAAACCTTGTTGAGTTTGGTCTTTCTACCAATGTGGGACCCGTTCTCACATTCATCTATTTTACTAAATTTATTCTCAAATACACATCTTTAAGTATTGATATATCATTCACATATATTCTATTTTGGACATATAATATATTGTTTCGAAGTTTTCATGCAAGAGAACACAATCCCACTTAGAATTAATTATATATACATCATATGTATATATTTATATATGTCAAAAGTTAGTAAAATCTAAATATTTATACTAAATTTTCCAACAATCCTTCACATGAATGGAGATCAATCTCTGTACATCCAATTTCCAAACAAAATTTTCAACAGTTGAATCCTGCATAAGATAGGTAGGTATCACCCTTTGAACCCTCCCTTAAGAAATTACACTTAATCTCCTAGCAGTTAGTAGATCTCAATCTCTTTGAACTGAGCTGTCATTTGTGTAGACGATAATGTAATTCTCACAGGACTCTCCCTGACAAGGTCATATCCTCATAGACGTGTACGTTTTGGTCATGAACACTAACCTGGTTCTGCAAGAGCTTTAGGAATTGTGCCCCCATAATTCCCTTCGAAGTGACCCCACTTCTCTCTCACATAGGTGATTCCAAGAATCATTAAAAACCATATGTTTATCCTGATTTTCTCACTACATATAGGAATGGACTAGGAAGTAATGTTAACCCCCTAGTGACTTGCCTCACTCACACAATTAAGTTATCCTTTTGAACCTAGATCTTGGGATCTCTAGTTTTCTGGGTAAGGTTTCCTTCGTATGAATTTATTCATTCATGAGATTTAGTCCCATTCCTCTTGATGACTTATAAACTACATCTCTGCTCAAGCCTTTTGTAAGCAGATCCGCAATGTTATCCTTTGACTTCACCCAGTCAACCGTGATAACCCCCATAGAGATTAGTTTTCGTATCGTTTTATGTCTACGTCTAATGTGTCTTGATTTCCTATTATACATTGTACTTTGAGCTCTACCAATTTCCGATTGGTTATTACAATGTATACATATGGTCGTTACCCGCTTAGGCCATTCGGGAATGTCCTCTACAAATTGACGTAGCTACTCCGCCTATTCAACACAAATATCTAAGGCGATAAATTCAGATTCCATCGTAGATCTGGATATAACTGTTTTCTTGGATGATTTCCAGGCTACAGCAGCACCTCCAACTGTAAACACATATCCACTTGTGGATCTAAAGTCTTTTATGTCAGATATCCAATTTGTATATGTGTATCCTTCGATAATTGTTGGATGTATGCCATAATACAATCCATATTCTCGCGTGTATCTCACATACCTTAGCAACCTTGTAATACTCTTCTAGTTTTTAGAACTGGGTTTACTAGTGTACCTACTTAGTCTTCTCACAACATATGCTAAGTCAGGTCTGGTACAACTCATTAGATACATCAAACTACCAATAATTCTTGAATATTCCACTTGATTAACACTGTCACCTCTATTTTTACGTAGATGTTGACCAGTGTCAATTGGAGTTTTAGCTATGTTAGTATCTCCCTTAGCAAATTTTTCAAGAATCTTATCTATAGAGTGTGTTTGACTTAAAATCAAACCACTTTGGGTTTGTAGGGTTTCAAAGCACTCCATGGATGATGACAATGGGCCCCTTTGATGAATTCTAGGTTAAAAGCCCAAGACTTGTCTTTTCCCTATAAATAGTCATGTATTATTCACAATTAGGGTTAAGAGTGAGGCAAAATGTAGCCGCCACGTTGTGAGGTTTCTTATGTAGTGTTAGATTCTTTAGTCTATGCTGAAAGTGTAATTTATTCCTCATATTTGAATAAATCGAGTGATCATTCGACATAATCTTCATATTTGTGTTTGTTCTTATTTTCCGCATCTTGTTCATCAAATCTCAATTAGGGTTTTATTCCCAACAAGTGGTATCAGAGCGGGTCTTTGAAAATCTATTGATTTTTGAAGTATCGGTTCTTGATTTGATGATTTTCTGCACAAGTTATTGAAGATTTATTGGTGTTTTGGAATCAAGATTTTTGTTCGAGCTACTGTTCATGAAGATTTATGAAGTTTTCTACTGTTTATCCGGAAGGTGTTAATCGCAATTTACACAAAATCAAACCTTGCAAATGGTTTCAGAATTGAAGATATCTCAATCGAAATCAGAACTTAAGTTGATAAAGTGTTAAGTTTAGAACTTGGTCTCGGAATCGTATTTAGCAAAACAATCTCAATCGGCACAAGAAGGATTGTGATGAAGAACGAGAGAATGATTAGTTCCTACGAACGAATGAAAATCAAAATTGGTTTGAAAATCTCACTTGCGAACGATTGAAATCGAATCTCATTGGGATGAACAATGGGCTAAAACGAAAGGTCAAAATTGACTGTGATTTGGGTGTATTTGGAACGAACGGTGACACTATTGGACTCGGATTCGGAGTCCCAGTAGGCACGAACATCAGGAACAGAATGAAAGGATCGAACGATGTTATTGGTTGATTGGAATCGGGCTTGAGGTTTCGTACGCGAACGATAATTTGATTCACCGTTCTAGTGGTTCTTTTTAATCAGACGTTTTATTGGGGATGAATATATCAAGTTACGTTATTGGTCCCTGAAACTTCAATTATTTGACACTTTTGATCCTTGTTTTGTTTTCAAAGTTTGGCGTTCTTGGACCATTCCAGATTTTGTTACATATAAAGGGGAATATGGTGCAGAATTATTAATTTTGTCCCCTGAATTTCAGAAAAGGGACAGTTTCAGCCCATTTTTCAAAAAAAGTTTGCGTATTTGAGGGCTGGTGAACAATTTTGGATTTTTTAATGCACATATTTTTTCGTGAACAGAAAAATAAAGATTCCATCAAGTATTGGTGGTTCAGAAAGTCATTTTTCGTGATAACGTCAAATTTTCATGACTTTTTCGGATTTTATACTTCATTGTGTATATCATTTTGTCACGGGGGAGCACGATAATTCTTTATCCATTCAAGATCATTCTCATGACCATTTGAAGGCTTTATAATCACGTTTTTTTATTATAAATTGGGGGAGAATTTGGTATGGTCATTCGAAATTGGATTTGTAACTTTTCAAATTTGAAGATTTTTGATAAAGCTTGTGGTAGAATTATGAAGATAGCTTTTACAGCGGAAGTTGTTCATCGAGCTCTGCTAAAGCTTTTACAGAGAAGTATCCTTTACAGCGTAAGTTCTTTATCGAGCTCTGCTAAGGACTTGTTATATCTCCGAATTCTAGTATTTTCTCGATCAAGCGACATTACGAATCTTAAAGTTTTGGTTGTTACATGATATTTTTTTGATGGCTTATATCATTATCTTATTTGAAGATCATTGTGACTTGGAGGGGGAGCTCTTCAAAGACAAGAAGTGATTCGGTTTCTTTGTTCTAAAGTGGGTTTTCATGGCGGGTTTGGTTTTCATGAAGATTTTTTTTGGGATTACATTTGAAAATGAAGTTTAAAGACATTACTTCAGTGCTTGATTTATATATCCTAGAGCCCGTGTTTGAAGACTATTGAAGAATCAAGATTCGTGGATTGCTTCATATATTCCTCATTGCAGATCTTTTTATTTGCTAGATGCTTGTTTTGGAAGTTAAAGCATTGTCATCCATTCCATACTTTGAGGGGGAGATTGTAGGGTTTCAAAGCACTCCATGGATGATGACAATGGGCCCCTTTGATGAATTCTAGGTTAAAAGCCCAAGACTTGTCTTTTCCCTATAAATAGTCATGTATTATTCACAATTAGGGTTAAGAGTGAGGCAAAATGTAGACGCCACGTTGTGAGGTTTCTTATGTAGTGTTAGATTCTTTAGTCTATGCTGAAAGTGTAATTTATTCCTCATATTTGAATAAATCGAGTGATCATTCGACATAATCTTCATATTTGTGTTTGTTCTTATTTTCCGCATCTTGTTCATCAAATCTCAATTAGGGTTTTATTCCCAACAGGGTTGTTTTGATCTTGACTCCAAGAATAACATCCGCTAAATCCATATCTTTCTTGTCAAACGTGGATTTCAACATATTCTACGTGGATCTTATTATCTCGTCATCACTACCAATGATAAACATATCATCAACATATAAACACAGGATGACATAACCACGAGTGGTGTTTTTCACATAGATACACTTATCACACTCATTGATTCTAAAGCCACTATCCATCATGACTTGATCAAACTTTTGATGCCATTGTTTTGGAGCTTGTTTTAATCCATATAGAGACTTAACAAGTTTACAAACCTTGTTCTCCTATCCCAAGGCAACAGAGCCCTCAGGTTGCTCCATATAAATTTCTTCTTCCAACTCCCCATTTAGGAAAGCAGTTTTCACATCCATTTGATGAACTTGCATGTTTCTAATAGCTGCAATGGCAAGAACTAATCTAATGGATGTGATCCGTATTATCGACGAGTACGTATCAAAGTAGTCTAGACCTTCCTTTTGTCTATAACCTTTGATTATTAGTCTTGCCTTGTATTTATCAATACTACCATCAGGTTTCACCTTTCTCTTAAAAATCCAGCGGTAACCCAGTGGCTTGCTACCTGGAGGTAGATCCACCAGTTCCCACATATGATTTTGTAAGATAGATTCTACCTCATTTTTGATGGCTTCTTTCCATTGAGGTCCCTTAGAAGAAGTAACCGCCTCTTGGTAGGGTTTAGGTTCACTTTCCACCACATAGGTGTAAAAATCATCACCAAATGATTTTTGACTCTAGCCCTCTAACTTCTTCTGAGTTCTATCTCTTCTTCCTCGGATTGAGCTTGTTCTTCTTCTCAAACGGCTTCGTTGTTTGGTAAAGATGGGCTTTCAACCTCCTTGTTCAAAAAAGGAAGTACATCTTTAAAGAATGAAAAATTCCTTGATTCCATTATGGTATTCTTGTATATTTCAGGATTTTTAGAATCATGCACAAGGAAATGATAAGCACTACTACTTTGTGCATACCCAATGAATACACAATCCACTGTTTTAGGACCTAACTTTTGTACCTTAGGCGGTGGTACAACAACTTTAGCTAGGCACCCCCACACATGTAAGTACTTATATGATGGTTTTCTTCCCATCCAAAGTTCATACGGTGTTTCATTCTTTTCTTTGTGAGTTATCTTATTTAGTAGATAGTTAGCCGCACTACAAGAAAAAAGGCCTTTTACGACGCGCAAAATACGACGCTCATTGATCTATGTTACGCAAAGGAGAGTGACATTAGAAAAATGTCATCTCTTCAAAAAATTTAAGGATAGAAGACACGCATTATTGCGCGCCCTTAAATTAGTGTCTAAAAAAAACACGGAGGGCACCTATAATAAAATGCGCGTCGTCTAAGGATGTCGCTTTATATTTTTTAATGGAACGCGCGTTCCATCCTTTAATAGTGGGGGAAAGGGGGAAATGAAATTCTGAAAAAATTAAAAACCCCGCCATGCTCTCCTCTACCTTCTTTCAATCGTTCTTCTCTCTCTCTCTCTCACTCTCTCAATCAAATACCAAAAATCGACTATTGTTGGAACTAGGGTTCCGGTTCTTAGTGAAATCGAAGGTTTTTTGGTCACTAGGCCATGAAATTGATCAACAGTTCACATTCACAAGATGATCTTCCGCCACCGCCATTGGTTCTCCACCGCCTCCGCCCTAGGACTCTATCTCCTCTATCAGGCACTTCTCGCTTTGCATTATCCGCGACTGTAATATCCGCTGCCGCAATTCTTGCTGCATCATCCGTTATCATATTTGATGATAGCGAAATTAAGGAAGAACAAGCGAAGAAGAAACGTTTGCTTGATGATTTCGAACACGCGATTGACCGGTCGAAGGAGTCGTTTAAGAGAGTTGTGAATACGATGAAGCATACCGGCGTTGCGGCGTCGGTTCTATGGAAATCTCTTCGTTCGGTTTTGTCTTCGGCTAACCATGAAGTTTGGTCAGGGTTTGAGGTTAGGGTTGCGGCATTATTGGCGGATATTGTGGCGGCAAATGAGAGCCGGAGGGCTGCGATTGTTGGTGCTGGCGGTGGTGTGGTGTTGGATTGGTTATTAGAGTCGGTGGCATTGTCCGGAGGGGGAAATTATGGGACTCAGGCCGAGTCGGCTAGGGCTTTAGCGTACTTGATTGCTGACCCTAATGTGTCGGAGGCGGTTCTTGGGAGGCCTCATGCCATTCCCAATCTTCTCAGGTTCATATTCTTTGCTCAACCTCATCAATCCAAAAAGGTATAATTCTGTCATCATTGGACAACACCATATTCTCTTTTGCTGTTTCTTGTGTTAGTAAATGCAAGAGTAATGGTGTGCCCCAAAAAGTAGCTTATAGTTATATTCTTAATTGTTGATTTAGTAATCCTGTTAGTGGCCTTAAATCCTTAATGTTGAATGAGCTCCAACCGGACTCAGTGAGTTCTCCTTTAATTGGTGTATCAGAATAAGTAGTATTTGATTTTGTAGTTTAAGCAACAATTATTAGATTGGCTATTTGTCCACCCTACTAAAGCTACATGCATAAATAACATAATCATAGCTTGTTTGGGAAGTTAGGATTTTGATTAATTTTCTAATGTATATAAGTTTATCCAGAATAACTTTTTATCATATTGATATAGCATTTTCATGAAAGCAGCACCCAAGGCGAAGTTCATTTAACATTTCTGACCCTTCAAAAGGCAGAAGCATGCTTGTTGCAGCAATCATGGATATTGTCACTTCCAATTGTGACAATGTGGACAAAATCAAACTTAAGCCCATGCTATCAGGAACTGCAGCAATGAGAGATATTGCAGCTGCACTTGAAGTTATTGAAGATGGTGGCATGCACATGGATGAGCCACCTGGCAGCAGCCAGGATGATGATGATGGAACTGGATTAAAGGGCATTGGAATGGAAGTTCTTGGAGGCACTTCAATTGTAGGTCTTTCTACAAGCAATCGATCAATGGAGTTAGATGAATCTAAAGCCACTCACAACTCATCATCTTTCAACAAATTAAACAACACTTCTTCTGTAAACACAACTGTTATCCCTGGACTATGGGATGATTTGCATTCACAACATGTTGCTGTTCCTTTTGCTGCATGGGCTTTAGCAAATTGGGCAATGGCATCAGATGTAAATAGATCCCATATCCAAGAACTCGACTTCAATGGACATGCTGTCATGTCTGCATTGATTGCTCCTGAAAGATCCATGAAATTTCACGGGAGTTTAGTAGCTCAGTTGTTGTTAAAAGACGAAAATCTCCCCATGAATGATTTTGTTTCTGATTGGAGTTCTACCCTTCTTACAACCGTTTCTCAAGCAAGCAAAGCCGATGATATCTCTTTAACTCGTGTGGCTTTATCTGCATTTTTACTATCTCTCGAGAGGTGCCCTGGTGCTCAAAGGGTAGTTATGGAAAAAGGTCTTCATTTAATGAGGGAGACTGCTAAAAGGACTATGAATCATAAGTCTGTTCAAGAATCATTAGCAAAAGGGTTGTATCATTGTTACTTTTTTTTTCTTTTTTGTTTATGGTAATTTACGGAAATACCCTTCTCTTGCAGACACAAATCGATCAGGCAAATGTACTTTCTGGTACCCAAAGTGTGAACCTATTAGCTAGTGCTGTGGTCAACTTAGCAGTCAATGGTGATTCATTTGCTTTGGAAGATTTTCTTACCCTTGAACCATTTATTAACACATACAAAAATCTAAAGAAAGGAAATATCCCTAAAGTGAATGCTTTAGATTCTGCACTTGCAACTTTAAAGGGTATCAAAGCAATGACAGAAATCTGCAGTGATGATTTATTTTCTCAAAAGAAAATAATCGATTATGGCATAATTCCTCTGTTACGCCGCTTTTTATTAAGTGATGATTATGAGAAGTTATCAGCAATTGAAGCATATGATGCACAAGGTTTGTGATTATATAAAATTATAAATTGTTTTTGTATAAAAACATGATTGTAAATTGTAAATGAAGTTTGAGTTATATCTTTTGTTTTGCAGACGAATCTTACACAATGGTCTGGATCAAGCTTGCCTCTTCAGGTTTGTGGTGTGTTATTAGAAATATATTTAAAAAATAAATGAGATTTGGAGATGTTTGCATGGTTATTGGAAATGTAAATAAATTGGAATGTGAAATTTTGTAGGAAGTTAGCTCGATGCTGTTGGAAAAGCTTATTGCAGCACGTATTGGAGATCGACCTGTTGTATTTGTAACTCATAGGTTGAAATATTTAATTAAGAATGAAAGAGAAAAAACAGAAGAATTTCTCTGTTAGCCATTTTGGTATTCTTGTTAATATATTATTATATTGTATTGCAGCATGGGGGGATTGGTTGTGAAACAGATGCTACATCAAGCAAGTGCAGAAAACAGAGGCAATCTTGTCAAAAACAGTGTTGGTGTGGTATGTTTGATTTAATAACTTATCACTACTTCCAATTAATATTTATTATTATTTATTATTATTTAAAGTTACAGGACATGAGTATCGGCACATCATGGAACATTTAGGTTAGTTGTTGTTTTTCCTCTTGGTGATCCATCAATGAAGTGGCCAACATCATGTAATAACATTTTAGGGGAAGATGTATGTATATGTTTTTTTTAATGAATAATGTAATCATATGTATGAATATAAAATACAGTTTGTTATTTGTATGACAAAAAATTTTATGTAATGGATAGTATTTTTTATATATGGTATTTTATTTTCTTGTTATGAGACATTAAATGCAAATTTAATTTAAAAATTAATAAATATATAAATATATTTTTTTTAGAACATTTAAAATTATGATACACAAAAATGTGTGTCATCTTCATTTATGACATGGCCTTTCTTGACAGGGGCTTTCTTGATACGCATTGCGTGTCATTAACACGCGCGTCGTAGGGTTACGACACGCGAATGCGTGTCGTCTTCCTTTATGACAGGGCCTTCCTTGATACGCATTGCGTGTCGTAACCGCGCGTCATAAATGTGTGTCGTAAATGCGCGTCGTAAATGCGCGTCGTCTCTAGACGACGCGCAAATGCGCGTCGTCTATCTTTATGACATGGCCTTCCTTGACACGCATTTGCGCGTCGTCTGAGCCATTTACGACGCGCAATGAGCGTCGTAAAAGGCCTTTTTTCTTGTAGTGCCGACAAAATAGCTCCCCCCACATCGACTGGTTTACACTCGAACTAATTATCATGGTGTTGACCATTTCTTTCAAGGTACAGTTCTTTCTTTCATCAATTCCATTGGATTGAGGTGAATAAGGTGATGTGAATTCATGATGAATTCCATTACTCGCACAAAATTCAACATAAGGAGAAACATATTCTCCACCCTTATCACTTGTAACTACTTTAATTCTTTTGTTGAGTTGATTATCAACTTCATTTTTGTACAACACAAACTTGTCTATTGCTTCATCTTTACTCTTAAGTAAATATATGTAACAATATTTCGTGCTATCATCGATGAATGTAATGAAGTATTTGATCCCACCTTAAGTATGAATTGACTTTAAATCACACACTTTAGTGTCAGCTAAATCAAGAGGTTCAGTGTTTCTTTTGATTGTTTGGAAAGACAATCTAATTTGTTTGGCTTCAACACATGTGGGGTATTTGTGATTTGAGTCAATATTAAGTTTTGGTATGTAGTCTAGTTTAATTAATCTCTTAATAGAGTTTTAATTTACGTTTCCTAAGCAACCCAACCAAATATTTGAACACTTAAGCAAATCAGCAGAACTAGAACTTGCATTATTCATTTTGTTTGTCACCATTACATTCAATTTGAACATGCTATTCAAGGCAGGAACATACCATTTTTTGATAAAACAAACTTGTTCGACTTAAACACAAGCTTAAAACCAAATTGATTCAACAAACCAACCGAAACCAGATTCTTACAAAGTCCAGGAACATACAAAACATCCCTAAGTTTCACATCTTTTCCCGAAGTCATTTTTAGAATGACATCACCAACACCTTTGATATACGCGGTAGCTGCATTTCCCATGTAGACTTTTTCACCATCTTTAATTTCCTTATAGGTGTTGAAAACACTCTTATCATGATACGCATGACGAGTAGCCCCTGTTTCAATCCACCACTCCTTTGAATTTATATTCATGAGATTCACTTCAGAAACCATAGCCATGAAATCAATTATCATGGCCACCAACTCCATGTTATCATTCACCATGTTTTCTTGACGGTTTTCCGGCTTAGGTTGCGGGCAATCCAAAGACTTGTGACCCGGTTGACCACAGTTGTAGCAGTTGAACTTCTTCTTGAAAGTTCCTGCCTTGGGGCCTATTTTTTGCCATTTGCTTTCCCTTTGTGAGGTCCCTTGCTTTTGCTCTTGGAAGTTTGACCAGCTTCCACCATATGAACCTTAGAAGATTCAATTTCATTGCCTTTCTTCAAGGCCATTCGATTGTCTTCTTCAATGCGAAGACACACCACCGGTTCCACCACAAACATCTCCTTTTGCTTATGCTTAAGGTAGTTTTTGAAGTCTATCCAACCGGGAGGAAGCTTTTCAACCATTGATGCAACTTGGAATGACTCATTAAGATCTATTCCTTCTACATTGTTATCATGTATGATGACTTGAAAATCTTGGACTTGACTCATAACATATTTTGAGTCAACCATTTTGTATTCCAAGAACTTAGCAACAACATGCTTCTTGGTACCAACATCTTCTGTCTTATACTTCCTTTCCAAGGACTCGAATAGTTCCTTAGCAGTTGCAACTTTACAATAGACATTTTAAAGTGCATCAGTTAGGTTATTTAACACATAGTTGCGACATAGAAATTCTGAATGCTTCCATGCAACCACTACATTCACAGATTGAGCATCTTCTTGCCCATCGACAATTACTGGAGCAATTTCTGTTAGGAACCGAGCCAGGTTCAAAGTGGTCAAGTAGAATACCATCTTCTACTGCCACCTCTTGAAGTTTAAACCCGTAAATTTTTCAGGTCTCTCAGCATGATTAGCCATGATGTTTGGAACCGTTGCATTTGGGTTCACAGTAGGGGTAGCAACAACAACAGGAGTTCCAGTAGCAACGGGAGTTCCAATCATTCTGAAAGAGTGGTAGCCAGAGTTAAATTGATTATAGGAAAAAATCGATACAAAATTGATTTAGAATAAAAGAACAAAAAAAACCGAAGGATTTAGAACAAAGAAGAAATCTGCTTAAGACTGTTAGTGTAAGGTCTTCGTTTTCTTCTTGAAATATTCGTGTAAGAAACAAATTAGTAGCAAAAACGTGGTGGTTGAGGCTCAAGTTGGACTCGATTTCCTTAAACAAATTCGCCGTTTGTTCCAATAGTACAACAACCTTAATAGTGTGTATACTGTCATATATTTCCACTTGCCTGAAAGAGTTGCCGGAAGCAAGTGTATAGAGAAGGAGAAGGAAGAAGAGTATTTTCATTCGTGTGTCAATTGAGATGGTAGTGGTCTCCTTTTATAGTTGAAACATAACAAAAACAAATCAATTCGATATTAAGGAATTGATTGTGCATTGAATGCCACTAAATGTTATTTATTACGTAATTAATACATCCATTACAGAATTCAAAATAAGGACCAAAACTGTCAAATTTAGCAAAAACGAGTGTAGCGTGCGAGCCCGAGTTTTCGGAGCTACATTCGTGTCCATGTACAATTTCATTGTTTTTGGTCTACGAAATCCAAGATTTGCACCCACCCTGCGTGCGGGTAGGAATTATAGTAAAACCATAGACATAAGCTTGTAAGCCTTTCATGCATTCAAGCTTATAAACCTTGTTGAGTTTGGTCTTTCTACCAATGTAGGACTCATTCCCACATTCATCTCTTTTGCTAAATTTATTCTCAAATACCCATCTTTGAGTATAGATATCTCATTCACGTATACTCTATTTTGGACATATAATATATCGTTTCGAAGTTCTTAAGGAAGAGAGCACAAATCCACTTAGATTTAATTATATATACAACATATGTATATATTTATATATGTCCAAAGTTAGTAAAATATAAATCTTTATACTAAATTTTCCAACAAATCATTGACACTTTCCAAAACTCTTTTCCATCCCTATCAAATTACCTTTCAAGATTTTTATCCCTTTAATGTTTTATGCATCTCTCTGATCAACATATAAGCTTTAACGAAAACTAGATTTAAACAACTACATATTTTTTCTTAAATTTAAAGTCGCTAATCCCTATGGAGTATCCCAGCGAACCAAATTCGTGCTATATATGAATATTGTTGGGATATATAAAAATAATATTTCAAACAATCAACTGTTCTATTCTATTTATCATTAAGAGGAATATTGTTGTTGGATTATTTTTGTATAAATAGTTTTTGTAGGGTTTAAAGTGTTACTTGTGCAATTCATCTCGACGTAAGTGTATGCTTTTTTGATAAACACATGGATGCCTCGAGCCCCATTACCTGGATTATATAAGTGTAAGAGTTGTGCTATTTAATAATTATTCATAGCAAGGTTGTAAAAAGCGTTTCACATTAGCTAGTAAGTAGAATGGAGTTAAGGGATTAATCAGTTGAGTGGAATTAATTGGGGGATTAAGTGGTGACCCTAAATTGCTAATTCGTTTAATTTAAAGAATTAAAATTGACTAATATCATAATAAAATGCGTAAACATCACTAATATCATCACAAAATAGGGTTAATATGATTCATACAACACTAATCATTCCTTAAATAGTTTATATCGTGAGAGAACTTCTTCAAAGTGTTAAATTTCATCGTTTACTATTGTTCCACTCATTCTATGGGCAGAGATTAATCACTAGGTGCCCTCTAGTTGTCCTTGTAGCGACCAGGGACTACCGAAGATTAATCGGGACTTAATCAGAATTTTTACAACACCGATTCACACACACAAGTGTTTTACGATTTTCTTTTCTTTTTGGATATTCATCCTTGTTCACTTAGGGTTTGCAATCTGTGTAATCTTCTTTATAATTATTGTGTGTGTATGTTTTGAGAGAGTAGGTTAGGTTATTTATATGTGTGATCGAGTTGTATTTGAGTCCTTTAAAAGTGAACCGGTTCTCATTCAATAAAGGATTGTTGATGTCGCAACGAACTTGTGTTTATAACTTTTTTTACATGGTATCAGAGCTTTAGCCTCCTTGTTCGTATTGTCCGTTGTCTCGATTCATCATCAAATCATTTTCTTCTTATCTTGCTTTGTTTGAAGAAATTATGGTTTATTTGGTTATTTGTCCAGATCCTTTGATATGTTGTTCTTGGCTCACATCCTTTTTATCATTGAGTTTTATGTCTTCATCGGTGTGTATATAAATATCGATGGCGTCTTTTTGATCATCATGCCTATTTTTCTCACAGTGACTAGGTAATTTTTTGATGAAGGTGAATCTTCATCTTCATCTGCTATTTTTTGAACCCTAAACCCTAATCACTATCTGTTACAGTTTTGAACTTAGTTTTGCATTAGAAACCCTAACTGAGTCATGTGTTCCTTATTTTTTGCAGTGATAAACCCTAACTGAGCCGGTTTTATTAGGTCACTTATTATGATTGAATCTTCAAAAGCATTCTCTAGGACCTCAGTAAGGACATCCCTTCCCTTTTTTCTTTTTTCTGTGATCAGGAGTGATCATGGGTAGTTATTTTTCTTCTTCTCTGATATTGTTTCTAGAAATTAGGCTTGGGAGATCCTTGTTGTGAATACCGGTTGTGATTACTTGTGATTTACTATCTTTTATTCATTCATCTGATATTACTTGTTATTGTTTATCTGGAAATTGTGGTTGGCAAATCTTAGGCTCACAATAAAATATGGTGACCATCTAGATATTTTAGCCTTCGCATTTTCTTTTGCTTTCTTGTTTGTTTGCTTGATATCATGGTTGCTTTCGAAGAGTCTGGTAGTAATTCCAACAAGAAAGGAACTAATATTGACAATGATAATTCTATATCGTCTATTTGATAATGCATCTCTTAACATCATTAGCTTTAAACTTCTAGGAACTCAAAATTATAGAAAATGGAAGAGCTTTATATATAGAGTTCTTAGAGCAAGAAATAAGCCAGGTTTTGTTGATTAAACTGTTCTTAAATCTAGTGATGATATTTCTAAAATCTTAAAATAGGAAAGAGCTAATTTTATGGTATGTTGGTGGATTATGTGCTCCATTTTAGATTCCAATCATGCATGTCATGCTTGTTTTGAATTAGCTAGGGACATTTTGATTTGATTACCTTAAACTTATCATAAAGCTGATAGACCAATGGTTGTTGTTCGAAAAATAGTCTAATTGTGACAACTCAAAATCTTTATCTGTAAATCAAATTCATCTAGTAGAAGTCAGACTCATTTCTGTTATCACTTTATTGTATTCAGGGTCAGTTTGAGAGTCTTTAAGCCTACTACACTCAAGGGTTGAATGTTGGGAAACGTCATTTTAAAATCTGTAGTTTGCAATCGAGCCTGGAACACCTTGAAAGGGAGTTCACGACCACAAACTAGGTTCACAGTCGTGAACCCATGCTTGGGCCGTGAACCACCCTTTATATATATGTGGTTCACACATTTTTCTCCTCATTTTTTCAAGCTCCAGCCGTGAACATCCCCATTCTCTCTCAACTATCTGCAACCGTGAACACTCTTAAAGGCCTCAAAACGTAAGTATTCAATCCCTTACTTTTTCATGCTTAGAAACCCCCTTGATTCTAGCCTTGATTCATTACTTTTTATCACCATCTTCATGGTCTTCAAGAGTTCACGACCGTGAACCTTTCATAGGGTCATGAACCATTCTTCATGGGCTGTAAATCCTTCATAATTGGCCGAAAACCCTTCAAATATTCATGTGTTTCTTGGGCCGTGAACACATCTTGGGCCGTGAACCCTTCATGTATTCCTGTGCCGTGAACCCATGGAGGTTTGGTTGTGAACACTTCCTTGTCCCTCATTCTTGATTCTAAAACTTCATTGTGAGTGTCTCCTACACCCTAAGGGTGTTTCTATGATTTTTAGTGGTTTTGGACACTAATTGTAGGCCTATACATGTTAATATGTGTTTAATTGTACCTTATTATGCCCGAGACTCTACATAGCATACCAAGCATCTTGTTGTTGTCATTCATCCAAGCCACTCTAATCAAGTGAGTTCATACCCCTATTTCTTGACAGTTTTAACGTTTTCAGGGGTGGGGGGGGGGGGGGATACAAGCCAAACATTGTTGATCTTCTGAAATTTTACAAAACGAATTTCCAAACACATACAACGGATACAATTGACAAACCACACAGTTTTCATAATTTTATCAAATATTCAGATATTTCATCCCTTTTGTATACTGCTGAGCATAAGGGAGGTTTTCAACATAAATTATAGAGATTTTCAATGTTTAACATGAATACATTATCAAACTTATAAGCTATAATAGGTATAGTTTATGGAACAATTGACTTATCAAGGTACAAACATAGATTCAATGTGATCAGACATATATTCAGCTAGTTATATTCAAGAATTCATTTTATTCTACATGTAATCGTTAGTATAGCATTTTATGATTGAGCACTCTTCACGTACTTACTTAAGTACTAACAAAAGTCCTGAGATTATAACCAGAGTCTCCTCGCGGGAGAACGTGAGTTTGTGTATAGATCTATACGGGATTGACAATCCCGCACCATAACTGTTAGCTATAGTTAGGTCGGCAGGCCTCGGTGACAAAGTCATTTCGATTCCAACACTTGAAGAACGTCATTTAGACAATTCAATGGTCAAGTATGGTTATAACAACTCATAAATTGGTACTAAGAATATACGATTAATGTAGGAATGATAATAACTTAAATTAGTTTATTATAAAGTAATAAAAGTATCATACATATTAGAGTTCTCAGATTTTTTCCGAACATACTATACATACTGGTGCTAGCCAGGGTTTTTCATGAAAAAGGAGATTTCTCATTCAAAACAACAATGCACAATACATTCAGTAGTAACTAGACATACGGACTAATACATTATGAGATTCAGTAACAAAATACACATGTTAGAAAATAATGGATTTTCTTGGAAACATACCAATACATTCATTGATTCGTTAACCGATTTTCCTTTCAAAAACATGCTTATGAACTCACCAACTTTATGCTGATACTCTTTCAAAATTGCTTGTATTTTCATGAAATCCGTAGACAGGTACTTTACACGGATTTTTGAGAAGACGGAGTGTATAGAGTCACGTCTTTTACTTTTGTTACACTTTTGATGTATATAAATACGAATCAAACAGATGTAAATGTTTCACTTAATCAATATAATGGCTGTGTTTACTTTGATTACTATGATGCAGTTGTAGTGATACTACATATGATGTCATCCACCCCCAAATGTTTCCGTCGTTCCGGGTTGAGGGTGTGACAGATTGGTATCAGAGCTCTTGTTTATAGTGAACTAAGTATACCGAACCTTACATGGTATACAACTATAAACACTAAAGGGGCCGAAGTGCTTTGAAACTAAAAGTATACTGTAAAATATACAAGTATTTTACAAGAAGTATGCAAGTATACATACGTACAAGAAGCTATAACATAGTAAGAACTACATAAAAGTATTTAGGGCGAGTTGGACACTACGGTTAAACCTGGACAGTTATGTGGTCATAGTGTTAGTTAAAGTAAGTAAGGGTGTCAAACTCAAGGAGAATCGAAGTGTACTAACTAAAAATACTAGAAACAGAGTAATTCTAAAATAAGCAAAACACTATTGATTAAAATATATTTTTATTATAATTTTTAATCACTAATGAAATATGGTTTATTCATATGAAGTGCAATGGAAATTCGATAGACATTCATTGATTTTCTAAGTTGATTAAATCAATACTAATATCATTAATCATGTAATTCTAAGTTACCTACCAGTAAGGATAGTTTTCCTATACTCATTATGTTTGTTCATATTATGTAATAACTTAACATGTATGATTAGTCCCAAGGTTACTGGCAATTTCTTCAATTATTTAAATTACTGAAACAATCACAAATATTAATGTCAATTCTATTAATTTTAACCTAGGGTATTACTTCACTAGTCATAATTGCCTACGCTCTTCACTCTATTTTTTAGCTTCGATAAGTTAATAAACAATGTGATTCAAGATATATAATCTTAAACTAATCATCAATCATCCACTCAGTTACATATACATAACAAAATAATTCTCAATACTTATGGATCTTTAGTTAAGCATTAACATAATAAATTGAATACTATAAAACACATTTCAATGAATTAAACCATAATCATAGATCATCTACATCTAATCAAAAGTATATGGTTTTAGCCCATAATCAAAACTAATTAAATAAAAAGAACAAAGAAGTCAAACATAATGCAAACCGAAATTCTCTAGAACTTGAACTTCATATGTCTTCAATTCTTCTTTGCTCCAAATCTTATAAATTCTACAATTTCTCCAAAAATTCTTCCAGATCTCCAAAATCTTTTGATTTCACAAAAATTAGCTCTATTAATATATTTTCTAAAACATCTTAAATCGCAGTGCGGCAGACTTTTCAAGCCTCAAATTTCAAGATCCTTAGAAATCTTCGAAATTTTTTACTAATCTAGTGATATTTTCAATGTAATTTCTTCTTACCATTTAAGCAATGAATTTCTTCCAAAGATAGCTCCAAATATATTATTTTCACCTTTTAATCCTTATAATCTACAAAATATAATTTTATATCTTTTAAGTACCAAATTTCTCCAAAATTGTACAGAAAAGTATTATATATGCATCTAAAAATATGTATAATTTATTGCATACCAAAATACCGCACACTTAGCCTTTTATGGTCTTCAAGCAAACTATATCAACTGAATTTTCAAAATAACCCTTAATTTAAATTTTCGAGATATATTCAATTTCAATGCGTATATCTATGTCTAATCATAAATAACTTTCATAACTTTAAATACTCATAGTCTTCATAAATGCTTACTACTTACTATGCACCATAAGTACTTATGCATTCTATCGAGTATACCCTTTTAATAAAGTCATTCAATCTCAAGATATTTATATCAAACTCCAATATTATTTTTGCTATCTTATTTGATATTTCTTGTATATATACCACTTTCCACATTCCCTTGGTACATACTTTCCTTGATATATATATTTCATATCAAAATTCTAGTTTTAGCTCATGACTTTCATATATATATATATATATATATATATATATATATATATATATATATATATATATATATATATATATATATATATATATATATATATATATATATATATAATTTTAATTTTTTTCATTCCAAAGTTCACATAATAACTTCTCCTCCTTAGCTCAACTAGAAATTTTTTAATTTCTTCCATATTTCATATTTGGAACTTTTCCTTCATTCCTACAATCCTACTCCTACCGTTTGGAACTTGACCTCAACCTTTATTGATTGATGTTTTTAGGTGAGATATATTTTAGAAAACAATGCAAAATATATAATATTCTTCATACCAAAGGAGTTCAAATTTTTATTTCATAATTTCACTAAAATAGAAAGCCACACATATATTATAACACACACACACACACACATATATATATATATATATATATATATATATATATATATATATATAATTTTATTTTTTTTCATTCCAAAGGTCACAAATTGACTTATCCTCTTGAATTAAATTAGAAATTTTTTAATTTCTTTCATATTTCATATTTGTAACTTTTCCTTCCTTTCTACCATTTGGATCTTGACATCAACCCTTATTGATTGATGTTTCTAGGTGGGGCATATTTTAGAAAACAATGCAAAATATATAATATTCTTCATACCAAAAGATTTCATAATTTTATTTTCTGATTTCAGTAAAATAGAAAGCCGCATGTATACTATAACATATCCATCAAATACATATCTTTCTAATTTGTTTCGTGTTATTTATCAATAGTTGATAATCAAAAATTTAGAATTCAATTTTCTTATCGTTAATCTTATTAGCATTAGTGACTCCGACATTTCATAGCTCCTGTATTTCATATGTCCTATGCTACACTTCAAATATGTCACAACCTCCTTGTATTCTAAATTAAAATTTTAAGGTAAAGTTAAGAATAATACACCCATTTGTAATGTCCCCAAAATATATATTAAAATTATCATTTAAGAAAAACCAAAACAACGACAAACCCTTTCATAAAAATATTATTATAGTATCCAATGTAGTTTTCAAAAAAAACATCAATGTCTCATAAAACAATAGTGCGGAAACTCTAGTGGATGCACCTTGATCTTCCCCTTGCTACAAAAAGTACTTGAAACATTGAAAATTAAAATCGTAAGCATGAAGCTTAGTGAGTGTAACGTCCCAAAAATAAAAAAGAGATTTTTCATTTTCAAAATAAATTAGCCTATTAAAGCTTTTATCTCAGAAATCTTTAAGTAACATTCGTTTGTTAAAAACCATACATTATCAGAGTTAAATTAAAAAATCACGGAAACAATGTGTGTTTGTATAGTTTCGCCGAACTCTTCTCATAAACAAATTGCAAAACATTTTATCCACAACTTTATGCATAAAGATTAGTACGTTCCACAATATATCACATATTCCACCATATATACAACGCATCCACACAAAGTTTTCGGCTCTAGAGCCAACCTGCCAAATCTCCTATCGACATGCATATATCATACATAACAATCATATATGAAATAACGAGTCTAACCCCCCCCCCCCCCCCCCCCCCCAGTGAATGTTATGGGTCAAATCATAGTCTTTCCTTGTCCTTTCCAGGGCCTAAATCCTAGTCTTACTTACAAGTGTTAGGGGCCAGATCCTGGTCTTTCATACAATTCATAAATTCATATGTGGTCAGGGATCAGATAGGCAGTCAAACAGATGATCCACCCGAGAGCGAATGATCAGACCAGAACATTGCAATAAGGAATTAGACTAAGAGGTCTTAGGCTACCCAAATTAACTACATAAAACCAATGTTATCATTATCATAAAATCATGTAGCATAAATATATAATATATGTTACCATATTACATACCCTTTGCAACTTGAAATAAGAAGAACAAAGTTCAAGGTATGAACTTTATACCTTTAATAACTCAGAAAGCAGAAGAGGGTGATGGATCGAAGCTAGCTCCTTGCTTCCTTTCACCAATAAAAACTTCCTCCTTTCTCAAGCTTCACCAAAATCCAAGAACGAGCTCTTCAATCAAGCAAAAAAACTCCCGATCCTGCATGGAGGCTAGGGTTTCAAAATGAAGAGATGGAGACTAATAGAGAAAAGCTAATTCATGAATTATGATGATTAAATATAGGAGAAACACTAAAAATCATGGGCTTAGGATGCTACAACCACCACGTCATCGTACAGTACTTGCCACATCGTTGTGTCCATTAAAACACGTGTTCCTCGGATGCCATGCCACGTCGTGGCATACCAGGCACCATGTCATAACATATGATGTTACTAAAAAAATCATACCTTTGAGTCCTTTAGTGTGACATCCGTAAAAATCATATAAATTTAAACTTTTTAAAAACCAACCCAGTTCAAAAACTGTTTACAAACAGAGTTTTCAGAAACATTTCAACATCATAGTTCCCAAAATCATAAGTCAAAACATGAGGATGTGTGCGGTCACACCTTCACCTTCCCGCGGTCATCTGAAGTACCTAAATCATAACCCAAAACTGTAAGTCAACACTTAGTGAGACCCCCTAATGTACCAACACACAAACAAATAACATATACAACAAAAACAACATGTCGGGTCCAATCAACCATCGGGTTGGAATACCAAATGCCCCTCAACCATCGGGTTGGGAATTCCAATACACTATGGGTCCAGTTAACCATCAGGTTGTTTTACCCCAGGCCAATCAACTATCGGGTTGGTATGCCAATACACAGCAGGTACTTTCATCCACAGGATGGAATACCCTCGGGTCCACTCAAACATTGGGTTGGAATGCCCCCATTTTGTTGGCTCACACACTAAGCTATAAAGCCTCAACCACCAACCAAATATGTGTACATATACATAAAAGATGAACACATAATCGACCAACAGACAACAGACAACAGACAGATCAACCGGTCAATAAGAATAGCAACATCCTATATACTAGGATATCGATCTAACAAATCACTACAAGACTATATTATACATAACAGGATATCAAATTGAAAGCGTCGACCTTGGTGCCTTCGGTCCGCAAGTACAATGAGGAAAACTCACCTCGCAAACTGAACATAAGCTGATGAGGTCTCGACTTTGAATCTCAGCTCTTTAACCGAAACCTAATCCCACCAATGACTAATTTCCATCAAAATCCCAAAATACCCCTCAAGGTCAAACTCGGTCAAAGTTAAAGTCAACTGGTCAAACCCACCATGTTAACTGAGTCAACCAAGTCGAGTCAATCCCAACTGAGTCAACTCAACCGGATCGACCCAATGCGAGTACGCGGGGAGTACTCTGAAGTTATATTGGGCGTACTCAGCCTCACATGTTGACCACCATCAGGGTGATATACCTCATATGCACGATGTACTACGAGTACATAGGGCGTACGCTCGCAAACTTCACAACTCATTAAGTCCTTAATGGCTTAAAAACTTACATCCATATTTCAGATCCAAGGCTAAATATACTCTAGAGTCATAAAGTTTCCGACATTATGACTTTACCTTCCCATTAAGTGCTTAACTCAAGGTCTTAATCCATTAAGACCTTCTATAAGATGCATGGAGCAAAACTAACCATTGAGACTTCATTTCTAAATCTACATGCCATGCTCAAGATAAGCCATTTGGGACCAAAAAGCATCACTAAAACACCCATTTCTAGATCTAGATGATTGAAAGATATAGTTGAAAGCTTTATACCTTTGAAGGGTTGCAAATGAAGAGTAAGTCCTAGATCCAAAGTCCTTCACTCTTCCAAGATGAGCTTGGCTTCCTTCCTTTTTCTTCTAAGCACACAAACACACACTTTTAGGCTAGAAATGGCTTCTCAAGGTGATCTACGGTTACAAACATGAATGAGAGGGTGGAGGATGAAAAGGTGAAGGGAAAAGAGGCCATAAGAATGCTTAAATACCAGCCAAACCCTAAAAATTAGGGTTTCCTCATTTAGCATGTACGCCCAACATACACTAATGTACGCCCAACGTACACCACGTAAGCATGGTATACTCCGAAGGCCTCAAATTACCATAATGACATTAAGGCCATTTTTGCATACATTTCTTGAACTTTGGGACCAAATGTAATATAATTGAATTAAAGGGTTTAATTTAGAAGTACCTCACATTGGGATGTTACAATTCTCCCCTACTTGATCTAGACTTCGTCCTTGAAGTCTGCCGCAATGAATAACTCAGGATAATGCTTCTGCATCTCAGCCTCCGCCTCCTAGGTCCATCCGGAGCCTCTCCGATTCTACCATTGTATCATTATCAAAGGTATCTCTTACCTTCATCTTTCTTTACAAAGTAACTACTGGACTCTCAACATAGCTCAGGTGCTCATCGAATTGAATATCATCCAAGGAGACCACTGTCTCATCATACAATATGCACTTTCACAACTACGAAATATGGAAAGTGTTGTGAATCTGATTGAGCTTCTTAGGTAGATCCAACATGTAAGCAAACTTGTTAACCTTGGTAATCACTCGAAAAGGCCCAATATACTGGGGACCTAACTTTCCCCTCTTCCTGAAGCGGATCACACCCTTCTAGGGTGAGACCCTTAGGAGTACTATATCACCGACCTGAAACTTAAACTATGATCGGTGTTGGTCGGCGTAGCTCTTCCGCCGACTTTGATCGGTCTTGAATCTCTGCCTGATCTGCTAAATCATCTTTGTGGTTTGAAGGCCTACTTGGTCCTTCCTATAACCTTGTGACCAACCTCCCTGAAACAATCCTAGGTATGACATCTCTGACCATACAAGATGTAACGTCCCAAAAACACAGTCTGAAAATTTCGTTTAATTTAATAATAAAAACCATAGTCGATAAACCTCATGTAAAAATAATAAACAATGTATCCCAAAATATTATAACAACTGTCAAGAATATAAGAGTATAAACATCGCAAGCTGAACAAATGGTGTGTGCACTGCAATCTTCCCGAGCTCCTCTTTTGAAAACTGAGTACCTGAAACCAAAACTGAAAATTGTAAGCACGAAGCTTAGTGAGCTCCCCTAAACTACCACATACCATACAATAACATATAAAGCACATACTGGGCCTTGCCCACTGCATCTGACCGAAGTCTGGACTAACTGGGGCCTTGCCCCTACATCAGACCGAAATACGAGCTAACTAGGGCGTTGCCTCCTGCATCGGACCGAAGTCTGGACTAACTAGGGCCTTGCCCCCTGCGTCGGACCGAAGTCCGGACTAACTGGGGCCTTTCCCCCTGCATCGGAGCGAAGTCCGGACTAACTGGGGCCTTGACCCTTACATCGGATCGAAATCCAGACTAACTGAACATAACATAACATGATCATAGCATATAACATAAGAACATATACTGCATACTGCATCGGCCCAAGGTCCGGACTAATTAACACACAAACATGCCCGAATCACAAAAACATCAAGCATACTGAACTACTGCATCGGACCAAAGTCCAAAACTACTGCTATCTAAACGGGTCGACATTGTGGCCGTAGACCCGTTCCTACTGGAAGGAAACTCACCTGAACTGCTGAACTCGGTCGATAACCCTCTGGCTGCTAACCGACAACTCTCTGAAATGCTGCTCCTTTAGCTCCCTTAGCTACCAATACCAATAACAACACTTAGACTAAATTGTCCTCCCAAGGTCAACTAAGTCAACTCTGGTCAAAATCCTGGTCAAAGTCAACCTTTCAGTTGACTCGACTCGCCGAGTTGTTCTACCAACTCGCCAAGTCCATGCTCCTCGAATCCCAAAAAACCCCCGACTCCACTTGTCGAGTCTAGCAAGAACTCGACGAGTTCTCATTCATCTAACACTTCGGGACTATCTTCAACCTACTCGTCGAGTTGTTCTACAACTCGCCAAGTCCATCTTCATCAGCTAAGGAGATTGCCTTGGACTCACTGAGTTCCTCCTTGAACTCGTCGAGTACCATGATATTCATGTCCAAATGGCTGAGTCCTTCTCTAACTCCACTCACTGATCCAACTCATAAACAGAAGGGTTTGGGTTTGCGACCCGACTCGCCGAGTCTATGAACTGACTCGCTGAGTCCTCCTAGTGACAACTCTAATCTGTCGATTTCAGTCTATACCACAATTCCAACTCTGTGATCTGGACTCCTTATGCTAGTATTGCACGTAAAGTTGCTAACTTTACGTGCATGCAAGGGGTTATGAGGCTAGAACACCAAATCCAAGCTAATAAGAAGTTTAAGGTCAAGACATGGAGCCTTAGCTAGATAAAGCCACCAACTCAGAGCTTCTAGAGCTCAAAAGTTTCCAAATCTAATGTCCAAACCATCCTCCAAGGCTTATAACCCGAATTCCACATGGAAATGGTCCAAATGTAACAAAAGATAAGCTAGAAAAGGGATCTAGATGATTAACAGCCAAGGTATAAGCTTTATACCTTGAAATTATCTAGAATGTCACCCAAACTTTGGATCTATACTCCTTTCCTTGCTTCCTTTCTTCCACAATCTTCAAGATGCACTCCAAGAGCCTTAATCTTCTCACACAAGCTCAAGAATGAAGTTGGGTGGCTAGGGTTTCGTCTCTGGACAGTGGAGGCTATAAAAGAAACCATAGAAATGAGAATGAGATGCTTAAATAGGGTACCAAGTCCCGAAATTAGGGTTTCTCAACCCAGACCAGACTTGCCGAGTCAGTCCCCCGACTCGCTGAGTCGGTCACTTAATCCGTGACACGGGTCATGCTCCGACTCGTCGAGTTCCTCCTTGGACTCGACGAGTTGACTCCTTTGACTAAGGGCTTTTCTTTCCTTTCTTGGTCTTTCAGATTATGGATGTTACAACTCTCCCCTACTTAAACTAGACTTAGTCCTCGAAGTCTGCTACGTCCAACTGTTCTGCAATCTGCTTTCAACACTACTGCCGGAAGAATCTAACTCCTATTGGCCACTTCCATTGACCTTTCACCCGGTCATTCAGACTAAAACTAATCATCGTAGATAACAATCCTCAAGTGCACTTTAATTTCCGTCAACGATTCTGAGAAATCAATTTACTCAACTGGCCATCCTTCGCAAGGCCTTAAATTTTGCAGATGAACGAATTCCTTGCAACAAGATCACATCTACTCCGTCTGAAATCTGTTGTCTCGAGATGGTCTGAATCCCTGACAAACCACTCATACTAAATCATTATAGATGAACCCTGCAGGGCGTGACTCAGCATTACTCAACAATCTGTTACGCTTACCATACATGAGATCCTCAAATATCATTACCGCTGGAGACCCAAAACTGCCTGAAACACTACCTACCTGGAAACATTGAACTGCCTGGAACACTGACTGCCTGAAACACTGAACTGCCTGAACCACCATGTTGCTACATGGCTGCTTTCCAACATCAATCGAGAACTTCCTGGTCTCAATTCATTCGTCGGTCATCTGAAATATCGGGTTCCAGCCCAGCTGCAGAGCCAAAGGACTCCCTATTTAGTCGTCTCACACGATTTCTGAAGAAAATTCTTCTCTGGAACTAGTTGCCACTAGTTATCATGTCACTGAGACTCTAACAACCTCCTGATCCAACCGATTGGGGTCGTGGGTCGAATCCTGATGTTACCACTAAACATGACTGCTACATGACCAATTGTAGCCTTATGTCATAAATGACCTTAAGCCGTGCACTACTTCCTTGCTCTCATAGCTATAGTGGCGCTTCTACAGTCTTATCTCTGGCTTAACCAGATCTAATCTGTCCGAGTAAATTTTTGAAATCCAATCTGTGGATTTCCATCTCCTCACTGATACACCCGAACTGGTGGGTACTACTGTCCTTCCCGCGTCCTAACCATGGACTCACGCTGTCTACTAACCTAGTGAATGCTACAGCTACTCCCACAGACTTACAACACTCCAACACTATCTGACTTCTAGTGAATGCTACGGCTACACCCGCACACTTACAACACTCTAACACTATTTGACTACTAGTGAATGCTACGGCTACACCCGCAGACTTACAACACTCTAACACTATCTGGCTGCTAGTGAATGCTACGGTTACACCCGCAGACTTACAACACTCTAACACTATTTGGCTGCTAGTGAATGCTACGACTACACCCGCAGACTTACAACACTCTAACACTATTTGACTGCTAGCAAACATTATGGGAACACGACCTCCTTATTGCCAAGTTGTTCCAAACTTCCTTCTCACACTATCCTCAAATCATACAGCTGCCTGGGTTGTCTCCCTTTTCTGACAAGGATGCAAAACCTATCCCAGTTTCAAAACTGCTCCTACTTCTGAATCCTTGGATGATTCTCCCCCACTTGATTCAACTAATGTCTTACAACACACAATACTGGAAGGATTATCAATCCTTCTTACCATTCTATGCGTAATCTGCTGAAAACCACGCTTACCATTGCTAGTGTGCCAATACTAACCAGTCCAAGAGATCACACTACTTCCAAGGATCTGAATACATATCCGGTGATAACCTGCTAGACCCAGGAAGCTTCGAATCCCAATTGGAGACCTCGGAAACTCCCACTATATCACGACTTTTATTTTAGCCGGAAAGACTAGAATACCCTTCTGATTGACAAGGTACCTAAGCAATTTCACCTCGCACAACCAGAACTCACACTTGGAGTACTTTGCAAAAAGTCTCTCCCTCCTCACAGTCTCTAGCACTTCCATCAGGTGCTCCTTATGCTGGAATATAACCAATCTGTACCCGAACCACACCTTCCCGAAGGTAGTGAGATGCTACCAAGTCTCACACTTACTTGCTACCGCTACTGCAATCTAGTGCGGCTCGATCTTGACTTCCTGCGGAACAATGGGCGCCTGAACCTGGACTCTCTCCACCACCAAAATAGGACAGCAAGACTTGAAATGACCAGGCTGGTGGCAATGAAGACATATCTGATCCTTCTTACAATCTCGATACACATGCCCCTTATCCCCACACTTGAAACACCTAGACTTGTGACAAGCAAACCCATGAGTTCCTCCACACTTACCACACACCTCAAGGTCTTCCTGATTTCCAACACCCAAGTCAGCTGAGTATGACTCTTCACTTTTTCCCAATTGTCTTAAAATAAGTGCTCGCTTCCTTTTACCGTGCTGCCCATCCAAACCAATATCCTTCTCTCGAGCTACCCTGACTACCTCATTAATCGATTGAGTAGTCGCTAACTGACCCTGAAGCTTAGCTACTAGCCCAATATTGTTGGGTAGTTCTTGGTGTACAACTCGCGACTCCACTATAGGCAACTGAAAAGCCCTGCTTCCCACCGCAGGCGCCTCTACCCGGCCCTGATGGCCGTCGGTGATCCTCAAAGTGGCAGGGACATGTGATATCATATGTACTGCCAAAAACAAACTCAGACACTGGGCCATCCTATGGCCCCACTAACTGCAAAGGAAACATATCAGATGTGACCCCCCGAGTGGTGGTAATAGCATAATCTCTGCTAAAATGACCAGTCCGGCCGCACCTGAAGCAGCTAGAATCACCACCACTACCACTCTCACACGTACTCTCATGTGTCCTGCCCGAATTTCTGCATCGGCTGCGGCTATGATAATCCCTTGATCTCGAATCTGAACCCTTGGGTCTTTTACCCGAACCCATCATTACCTGAACCTCTTCCAGCTTCCTCTTCTTGATATGCTCCAGATCAATCTCCCTCTCACTGGCCCGGGCAATCATGCCCTCCAGCGCTTTGCAGCTGGACCTGGTCACAAACTGCCTGATGTCATATCTCAGCATTTCATGATATCGAGCTTTCTTCATCTCGTCGTCCGCCAAATACTGCGAAACCAAGAGAGCCCTCTCCCAGAACTTGACGGTGATCTCTGCCACCGCCTTAGTAGTCTGCTGAAGATCCTGGAACTCTCGTGCCAAGTGTTGCACCTTAATAGCTGGTGCAAATTCAGCCCTGAACCTAGCTGAGAAATCACTCCACGACATTGCGTCCAATGCGACATCATCCCCCAAGGCATGAACAACCTCCTCCCACCAATCCCGCGCTCTGTCCTTCAGAAGATAGGAGGCGAGTCTGACCTTGTCCCCCTCGGTACACTGGCTCGCGCGGAAAGTGTTGGCAAGATCTGCCAACCATCTGCTGCTAGTAATGGGGTTCCTATCCTTATGATACTAGGGTGGTAAAGTATCTCGCAATCGTAATCCTTGAGTAACTCTAGCTAGCGTCGTTGCCTCATATTCAATTCCTTCTGATCAAAGAGATAATGGAGGCTTTTATGATCAGTGAAGAGTTTGCACTTTGTGCCGTAAAGATAATGCCTCTATATCTTTAATGAAAATACTACCGCTGCTGACTCCAGATCATAAATGGGATAGTTCTTTCCGTGCTATTTCAATTGTCTAGATGCATATGCTATCACCTTATATCTCTGGGTCAGAACACAACCTAACCCAACTCCAGATGCATCGCTATAGATTGTGAAGTCTTCAACTCCGTCAGGTAAAGAAAGAATTGGTGCTTCACACAACTTCTTCTTTAGTTTCTCGAATGCTTCTTCATGTTTCTCACTCCATTTATATGTAGCTCATTTATGGGTCAAAGCTGTTAATGGAGCATCTATCGAAGAAAAACATTGGATAAACCCTCGGTAATATCCAACTAATCTTAGAAAGCTTTGAATCTCCTTGGGACTTTTTGGTCGTTCCCATTTCATCACAACTTCAATCTTTGTTGGGCAAGCATTATTCCTTCTTGGTTAACCACATGACCCAAGAATTGGACTTCTCGAATCCAACAGTCACATTTGGAGAACTTTGCATATAACTTCTCCTTCTTTAGAACTTCTAATACTTCTCGCAGGTGCTTGCCATGCTCCTACCGGCTCAGTAAATTAAAATGTCATCTATGAACACTATTATGGATTTATCGATGAATGGTTTACAAACCGTGTTCCAATCCGAACCCCAAATCATACCTAAAATAGATTCCAAGTTTGAAGATGTTCAACCTCAACCAGAACCCAAGAAAGAAGGAAAGACACCTTGTAAGAATTAGACACCCGAGGAATAAAGAGCATTAGCACGTGCATGGGTTGATTATCTAGAAGACCCAAAATTCAAGAACAACCAATATGGGTCGATTTTTTTTATCGAAAAGTTACAAGACATTTTCTTTCTAAAATGAAGCTTGGAGACTACCAAAAAAAGATCAAATTTACTCAAAGTGGAGGAATGCCAACAAACTTTTCATAGAGCTTAACACAATATTTTTTTTAGTGTAAAGCACGAGTGGCAAAGTGGTGCAAATGATAAAACAATATTGAAAAAGCTCTAGCACTATACCGAAGTGATAAGGAGGCATATTTCAAATTTATTAATTTTTGGATATATTGTAATGGATTCCAAAAATTGGGAAGATATTAAAAGTTCAGAATCATAAACGGGTGGTTCTAAAACTACCAAAACATCCTAAACCACTCATACTCAATTGTCAGATGCACATGTCAGGGTGGACCTTAAGGAAGATGAGCCTATTGAGGTTTCAAAATACCTAGTCATCCCATGGGAAGAGACCAAACAAAACAAAAGGGTAAAGAGGTCGCAAGTAGTTTGAGTGACATAGAAAAAAATGAAAGAATAGGATGGAAAACTTGAAAAATACCATGGAGCAATAGTTGAGTGTTGCAAAAGATAAGGAAAAAGCTCGTGATGTGAAAATGTTAATGAAAGATATCAATCGCTATCCCGAATCCAAAAAAGTTTGGCGTTAAATGTCAAAGAGCATATTCGGAAAAAAAAATACAATATATAGGCTCTACTTTTATATCAATTAAATAGCCCTTGAATATATATATATATATATATATATATATATATATATATATATATATATATATATATATATATATATATATATATATATATTCAATAGAGAACCATTAATTAATCAATGAACAAATCTAAAACGTTGGAATTTAAATCGGTTAACGGCAAAAAGAAAGGTTGAAGACTTTTACAATGAACACACATGCACCGGATTATAACAAAACTCAATCCTTTTTTTGTTTAATTTTTTTTAGGTCATGTTTCTTATCGAAGAAATAAACGAATATACCATTATTCATGATTTTACGTCCTTTTTCTATAGAGATTCATATTGATATACAAAAAATGAAATTTTTTTTCAAGAAAACCCACTTCATTTATTTGTTTTTTGAAAAGTCAGTGCCTATTTGTTATCGAAATTTTTTAATAAATATATCAGAATTCATATTTTTTGATACTCTTTAAACATAGATTCACATTGTGAAGTGAATCTACTCAGATTCACATTGCAAATTTGCTTAGATTCATAATATGAATAATAGTAAGTCAGATTCACATTGTGAATTATGAAAACTAAATTATATATAGTTCGGATTCACATTGTTAATAAATCTATTTGTTGATTTCGATTCATAATAATTTCATTAAATTAATTTGTAAATAATCAAATAGTTAAAAGAGTAAGTGGGATTCACCTTGTGAATATTAAAACTGAAATATTGCATTTCAGATTCACAGTGTGAATTTGAATCTATCGATGTTTTTTTAATTGATGTTGTTGTTAATTAATAGATGACAACAATTGAGATTTTTAGTATAGCTAGTTTTTTAAGATAAAAATAAACTTAAATATTGAAAAAAAAAAAAAACAAAATGAAGTGAGTTTTTTTTTTTCAAACAAAACTTGTTTTTAATATATCAACATTGATCTATATGGGAAGAATACGAAAAATCGTATATTCATTTTTTTCTTGATAAAAACATGGTCTAAAAAAATTAAATGAAAAAAAAAGAGGTGAGCTTTTTGGTATAATCAAGTGTATGTGCGTTCAATTTTTTTCTCGATATAAACATGGTCTAAAAAATAATAAACGAATAAAATAAGTGTGTTTTTTGTATAATTAAGTGTATGTGTGTCCAATGTACAAGTGCACATCCATTCTGTTGGCCATTGATCATTATGATTTCAACACTCACAATTGGTTTTTTGATTCCTTGTTAATAATGGTTCTCTATTTAACCTCATCATATATATATATATATATATATATATATATATATATATATATAGAGAGAGAGAGAGAGAGAGAGAGAGAGAGAGAGAGAGTGTGTGTGTGTGTGTGTGTGTGTGTGTGTTAGATTCAAATGTTTCTAGCAAATATTGTGTTCCTAAATGCACCAATCACAATTTAGCAAATAATTAAATAATTTATTGAATGCATAAGAGTATTTTTGGGTTTTTGAAACATTTAATTAATGAGATCATTTAATTAAATCTCTTCAATTAAGGAAACAAAATAATCAGGTTTGACCTAATCCCTCTCTTTTAGCTCACGTCTTCTTCACCTACAAAAGAAAAAAGAAATCAAAGGAGTCGGCTTCACAGTTTCACCATCATCTCCATCGCCGATCACCAATCGTACATACACACCACCACCAAATTTTTCGTTCTTCAAGGAATCTAATGGCTTCAAGAAACTATGCAGGTACCGAATAGTTGTAGGTTCGGATAGTACACCGGCTACCTTCGCTTTCTTAATCGACAGCTGTAATGTTCTTCAGTCGCACTCGCAACTAGGTATATTGATTTTTTTCCTTTCTTATAGTTTCTCTATATGAGGCGTAAACCTTCTTATCAATATTCTTCCTGTTGTCTTGATTTAAGTGTTAGTGCTTTAATCGTTAGTTGTTTTGCAACAATTTATTTATACAAGTTTATTTGTCTCGAGATGTTTGTTTTGATTGTCAAAAGTGTTAAATTACGTAATATCACTGAATCATTAATATGTTAGTTCCATTACTAGATGTTAAACACCCATGCCCCTGAGGTGCTGTTAACATCATCCATGGAAGCTTTAAAGTCTTCGTTCCTAAACCCAATACAATTAAATCCTCACCCTTCAAATTATGAATTTTATTTTGATGTTCAAAATGATTTTGATCAATTAAGAATTCATTTTTTTACCTATTGATTCACAATAAAATTTTGGTCACTTCTTTTGTTTTAATATAGTAGTTTTCTGTTGCACTCACATCTCGAGGATTGAATCCAGTTTTTTTTGGTTTGTTTAACATTCTAAATTTTCATTTTGCATTGATATATAATATTGGTGAGGGGTCATTCTGCCAGAATTGAATCCATTTCTGTCGGAATGGAATCAAGAATTTCAATTCTGTTGCAATGGAATCATGATATTTCATCACTAATATGTGCATTTTCTACAATTATTGGTTATGGATTTTGGAGCAATTCACAGGTCTTCAGATTTGTACAAAAGACTTTAGTTTTTTATTTTTCATTTGTTAATGTGTTATTGGGTTCTAAACTTCAATTGGATTTCATTTCACAGATGTTTGAAGAACGGACTGCAAAATTGAAAGAGATTCTCACCAACAATATTCTTTTAGAATGTATTTGTGTCTTTTGTTAGATTTTGATGTTTTTTTTTTCAATTTTTAATTGTTCTTAGTTTTATTTTTTAACAATAAATGTAATTTTTAGCAATTGTTATCCATATTCTTTAAGAATTAGTATAATTTTTGTTTTTATTCTTCAATTGTTGGTTCAAGAATTTGTTATTTTTCAAGAAGTCCATTCCGTCAAAATATGTATTTTGTCAGAATATTTATTCTTTTATTATTCAAAAATGTTTCAAGATACTCATAAACGTATTCTGTTATATTGACCTGAATTAAAAGAATTTTGTAATATATGAACTGATATTCATTCTATACGAATATGTATTCTAGCATTCAATATGTATTATGGCATTCTCATAGAATATATTATTTTAACAAAATGTCATTCTGACAGAATAAATTCGATTGTTATAAAAAATACATTAGAATTAAATAAATTAATATTGAATTACTTTAAAAAATTCAGATTTTTAAAATCAGGAGAATTAATTATCCCTAAATTTCTGAAAATTTCATTTTCTAAATATAGTTAATTGTTCAAAATACCTTTATGCCGAAAATTATGTGATTATTGTACGTGCTACCTTACTTTAATATCATAGACTCTCAGATCAGGACCATTGATTATATTTTATCCAATAATCCAGATCTGTGCATTCTGACACACAATAGTTAGCAAAAACAAAATAGCTTAAACATATATATATATATATATATATATATATATATATATATATATATATATATATATATTATTTAACCTAAATCTTAAGGAAATGTAAATTTATAGTTTTTATCACGAACTTTTCTCAGAAATATGATCGTAATGAGTCAGTTTTCAACCAATTATACATAAAACAACTTATACAAACAATTATAAGGATGAAAACAAAATTAAATGTTGGTAAAGAAACTAACTGATAAAATAACACTGATTTATTGTAAAAATTAGGTATAAGATTCATGTGTTAAATGAGTTAATTATAAAAAACTTAAATATAAAAGTCTAAATATTTAAAACTTTGGATTATAAGAAAATAAGAAAAATAATAAATTATTAAAATTGATTTTTTTTATCTTTTAAATTTAAATAAATAAACAAAATAAACTAATGAGTTTTAATTTGAGAATTTTGAAATAAAAAGGTAAGTACATTAATGAAATTAATATTCAATTAACTATTACATTAAAGTATTATGTAGAATTTATCAAAATAGAAAACTAATAAAATAACATGTGGAAAAGAAATTAATCTACTATAATAAATGAAGATAATTTTACCACATGTGAATATTTAATAAGTTTTGTCACTTATCATTTTGTGATATTTTTTAAATAAATAATATCCACATGTCGATTTATTGTTTTTTTTTCAAATTTTAAAATTAAAAGACACATAATACTTATATTTATATATGTAAAGTAGAAAATATAATAAATATTAGACAAACTGCAAAAATGGTCTCTGTGGTATGCATTTCTTCTGAGATTTGGTCCAAACCTCGACTTATTTAGATTGGTAGTCCTTTTGAGCTACTTTGGTTATGGTTTTGGTCCCTCGTTAAACTGAAATGACTAATATGTCCTCCTAGTATTTATTTATTTATTTTTTATCTTTTTTCTATTTAATTTAATGTTTTATTAAAGTAAAATATAGAGTCTACTCTCTCTCTCTCTCTCTCTCTCTCTTAATTCCAACTATCCATCTTCTTCTTACGAACTTAGTCCTAGATAAACAAACCCAGATGAACAAAAAAACACCCATGCCAAAATTGCCCATGTTGTTTTCTTTCAGAATCAGATTCGTGTTTCTAGAAATAGGACTGTGTGGCAATAGCGATGGTGGATGAGAAGGAGAAAGAAAAATCAAACCTGAGGACCACCAGATACTCGATTCAACCAAAAAAAGAAGAAGATGATTTCAATATTTAACTTCAACTAGAAATCCAAACCTGCGATGGTGGGTTGTATTTGAACTTATGAAATTGAAAATCAACTTTAACTAGAGAATCGAATTTTCAGCTTCAACCAGAAAATCAAGTTCAAAAACCAAAAACAAAGTTATAATATTAAAAATCAACCAGGAAGCAAATATCAAAATTCAAGCAGAAAATCAAATCAGAAAATAAAACTATAAAATCCACCAAAAATTCACGTTTTATGGAGTTGTGTTTGTACATCTGAGATGACTTATTTCTGGAATTAATCAAGGGTTTTAACAATTTCTAGGTTCGAGAGGAACCCAGGTAAACAAATAGAGAAGAAAGGGGAGGGTTATCAGCTCTGATTTTATTTTGAAAATCATTGTCTTCGTCACTACCTATTCGTCTGGAAAGCTTCGTCTTCTTTAAAGCTTACAAAAGACCCAACAACACATGAGTTGAATTTTGAAGTTTCTTATAATATCCCAATTGGTCTCCTTATTTCTTGAATCTCATAACTATTGGCTTCAAACTCATCATTTTCGATCTTGATTACGAACCATAAAATCAACGACAAATTTTGAACAGTTTTGCATCATAACGGTGGAATTAGGGTTGTTATATTGAAAAAAAAATATAAAAAATATGGGGAGAAGGTGGAGATTGAAAAGAAGAGGGAAGGTTCGTCTTTTTGTGGGCGATGAAAGAGAGAGAGAGAGAGAGAGAGAGAGAGAGAGAGAGAGAGAGAGAGAGAGAGAGAGAGAGAGAGAGAGAGAGAGAGAGAGAGAGAGAGAGGTCTAAATTAATTAACTATTTTTTTTTCTTTTTTTTCCATTAAATTAAAATGAAAAAACATAAAAGTATATCAGAAAGAATATTTTAATCTTTTTAATTTTTCAAGAGACCAAAATCACAAACAAACATGGTCAAAAGGACCACAAAACCAAAAAAATCTAAGTTTGGACTAAAATTCCAAAAAAATACATACCACCACACAACAGATATCATTTTTATTTTATGTTTTTTCAATCAAGAAACAAACTCACGAAAATACTCTCCTAAAATACGTGCTCTAAGCATGTCCCACAATTTCAAGAACCTGGCTTTGAAAAACTACTTTAGATAATTAGACTAAAATGAATCAAGAAAGGAAAAGAAGCTACAGTAAATATAATACTATATCCTTGAAACACGAAAATTAGGTAGTCTAGGTTCGATAGTGATTTGTTTAGAAAAATGTAAAGACTGCTTCCGCATACGAATCCGTCGTTTAGCTTGAAACGATCTTACATTTCCTATAAAAATGCAAATAATAATAATAATAATAATAATAATAATAATAATAATAATAATAACAAAAATAAAAAATACAGCCAGCCATTAGCTTACAAGTCATATAAACTTACTCACAAAGGAAAGGAAGCGTAGAGAAAAAGATGGAAAGCATTCCTGAGACGACCATAAGCTCCTCCAATGGTCGTCGACGTATTCCGCTCATTGGGATGGGTATGGCAATGTTGGTAGAAGGCAGTGATAAGGTGAAAGCAACGGTTGTTGAAGCCATCAAAGTGGGTTATCGCCACTTTGACACGGCGGCGCTTTATGGAACTGAGAAAGCTCTTGGGGAAGGCATCACAGAAGCTCTGCGACAGGGTCTCATAAATTCTAGGGCGGAGATTTTTGTTACTACCAAGTTGTGGTGTAACTCCGCCGAGGGACATCTTGTCCTACCTGCCATAAAACAAAGTCTGCAGTAAGATCACCACTTCCATGAACAACATATTTATTTTTCTTTTAAAAAGTTATTCTTTTTCAAATATTTACTAAACTTTTGTGTATAAAGTTTTTGAAAATCTTTACTTGAATAATAAAAAGATATTGCAAAAGTTTTTTAAGTGGTAATAAGAAATAATAACCTTTCGTGGAGATGCTTTTAACATTAAAGGACACACACAAAAATTTACATAGTTAAATTATGCTTTTTCTAAGTACATGCCGGCATGATTAGTATCAAAAATATGGTACATCAAAGCCATATGTGAAATTAAATTTACATGAACAATCGACAGGTATTTTGTAAAACGAATACTGTGAAACATTATATTCCCAACTTAAACTTAAATGATATGTGGTGTACAAAACTAATATATATGTAACAGAAAACATAATATTTTTGAAACTATGTTTTATTTTGTGATACTAAGCTTTAAAGATAACTGTAAAACAAAGTGAAGGTGGTGTATCATCTCATATGAAACCCAGATATTGATGATTTATAAATTAATGTAGAAACTTGGGACTAGACTACGTGGATTTGTATCTGATACACTGGCCATTAAAGCTAAACCAGGAGGAATTCAAACTCCCGATTCCAAAAGAGTGTATAGCTGCAATCAATATCAAGGACGTTTGGGAAGGCATGGAGAAGTGTCAAAATCTTGGACTCACCAAATCCATTGGTGTTAGCAATTTTGCTCCTCGAAAAATTGAAGAGATCCTTTCCTTTGCCAAAATTCCACCAGCTGTCAACCAAGTGATCATTTAATTATCAACTCTTTCTTCTCAATTTGAGTCATGATGTTTATAGCATATATACTTAGGGGGTGTTTGGCTTAGCTTTTGAAAGCCAAAAGTCCTTTTTGAAAAAGAAAAAAAAGCAAAAGATGTTTGGCAAACTTATTTTTAGAAGCTATTTTTGAAGTTTTTACATAAGGAAAATGAACTTTTTGGAAAAGTCAGGAAATCCTAACTTTTTGTAACTTTTCAAAAAGGACTTTTGGGTTTGAAAAGCTAAGCCAAACACCCCTTTACTCAATGTTTTTTCTTTTGTACTTTTTAAAGGTTGAGATGAATCCACTTTGGCAACAGAAAAAACTCAATGAATTTTGCAAAAAGAATGACATCCTTATCACTGCTTACTCACCTTTAGGTGCATCTGGCACCAAATGGGGACACAACAGGGTCATGGAATGTGAAGTTCTTCAAGATATTGCCAAGTCTAAAGGGAAAACAGTAGCCCAAGTACTACAATTTTTATTCTTCTCTATTCTTCAAAAACACTAAAAACTAAGCAATATATAAGTTCATATATTAATCTTTAAGTATTTATATGCAGATTTCTTTAAGATGGATATATGAACAAGGTGTGAGTTTTGTGGTAAAGAGTTTTAACACGGAGAGGATGAAGCAAAACTTGGAAATATTTGATTGGTCGTTGACTGAGGAAGAGTTGAACAAAATCAGCCAAATTCCGCAACGAAAACATGTTTATCTGATCGGTTCGTTCGTGACTGAGCCTAATGATGTAATGGCTGAGATTGATGCGGATCTTTCATTTCAATAAGTAGTTTGATCTTATATAACAGAATTCTTGAACTACATTTTGGTCATATAATCAAAATGACATTGTTAATTTCTTATTATTGCGTTAAAACTTTGATTTGTAGTTGTGTTACGGAAAATTAATCATTTTAGCATGGCCTTCTTTATGAAAATGCACGGTTAGTTCCATATAATCGTATAAAATATAAATGGTGATTGAACAATGGGTCAAAAAGAGTTTGTATCTATTTATTAAAAAATATCTTAAAAATCAAATAGGGTGTATATATAGAAAAATAGGGTGTTTTTTTGATCTACCACTTAAAAAAATTATGAAAGTGGTTTCCTTAGGGAGGAGGGAATCGTTCCCTCCCAACCCATCGAACTCATTGCCACATCAATTTTTGTCTCTTATTTTTCTTCATCTTCTCCAAAATATCATATGATATTACTAAATTACCTTTCTCAAATAAAAAATTAAGATTAAACCAATTTAATCTTTAAAAGCTTCAAACCTTCGACTTCATTTTCTAAAGCTTTCGACGAAAAGCATGTTAATAAAAAGGCAAAAATCATAAAACAACATTATTTAATATAAATATTAGCATCTAATAAGTTTGGGAAAAACAAAACTAATGTGATGTTAGTATTGGTTTAACCGACTTGATTCTCATATGTTTAAGGATTTTAACAATGCATTTTTTTTTTTTCTGTTTATTACTTCTAAATCATTTGTTTCGATTTTCCATAGATGGTTTAATTCATATAGTTTTTTCCATTAATTCTTTTTAGGGATGATTTCTCATAAGATGATTTCATAGCATGTTTGTAATTTTTTTTTTGAAACCCGTTCATGCTACCATGTTGAGTCATACTAATGATTTGCCTAATAAACACCTTATCATTGTTTTTGTTTTTTTTACAAAGTAAAATGTTTAGAGTCTGCGGACCATATCTGCATAACACTGCAGAAAAAAAGGTGAACTAAAAGTATGCCGTATGCAAGAAGAAGATTGTTTTTTTTTTATAATCTATAGGCTGGTAAATAAATTGAAATTTATATAAACTAGTTTTTTTTTTTAATTTAAAAGAGTTTATTTTCTCAATTAATTTTTATCAGTAGTTATCTTTAAGGGAGGAGGGAGTCGTTCCCTCCCAACCTACCGAACCCACTATCACATCAATTTTTGTCTCTTCTATTTCTTCATCTTTCTCAACTCACAACACACGGAAATCCTATCTTTTTGAACCCACTCAACCCACTCAATTAAAAAAAAAATACAAAATAACTAAAGTACCAGTTTTAAAACACATGGTACAATAAAAAATAAGAAAGAGAAAGTAGAGAAAGATGATGAAGTGAGCTAGTGAAACCAATCAACATACTCGTTGAAGCGTAAGTGGTACCGTCGATAACTCTATTGCTAATTAAGATTTTGACAAAACTGCAAAAATGGTCCTTGTGGTTTCTCATTTTATGTGGTTATGGTCCAAACGTTTGAAAAGTTGCAGATTTGGTCCTTTTTAACAAGTTTTGTTGTGGTTTTGGTCCCTCATCCATTAAGTTCCTTAAAATGATAATTTTATCCCAATGACCATTTTCACAGTTTTGTCTTTTACTATACTATAAGGACCATTTTTGCATACATTCTTTTTTATTTTAATGAAGTATTATATATTAATAGATATTATTTTTAATATATAATATTATATATTAATAAATATATTTTTATTGGATTATTAATTTATTTTAGTTGATTTTTTTTTGTAAAAATTGTCGGAGTAATTCTTTTTTATTAAATTATTATATATCAATACATATAGTTTTTAATATATAATATTTATATCATAACAAATATTATATTAATTGATTATTAATTTTTTTAGTTAATTTTTGTAATTTTTAATTATTTTTATTGTATTATTACTTTAAAGTTATTATTTTCTTCATATACTAAATATTGTTTTATTGGATTATTAATTTATTTTAGTTAATTATTTTTTTTAATTTTGTTGTCGAAGTAATTCTTTTTTATTGAATTATTATATATCAGTACATATAGTTTTTAATATATAATATTTATATCATAATAAATATTATATTATAGGATTATTACATATTACAAAACATTATTTTATTGGATTATTAATTTCTTTTAGTTGATTCTTTTTATAATTTCTTTTTGTTGGAGCAATTCTTTTTTATTAGATTATTATATATCAACAAATATTATTTTTAATGTATAATATTTACATCATAATAAATAATACATTATTGTAATTTTTGTAATTTGGTTTTTTGAATTATTAATTTATAGAAATATTACTTTTAATTTATTATTTTTTTAATATAATAAATATTATCTTATTGGATTATTATTTTATTTTTAATATATATTATTAATTGTTTTTAATTTTATTAGTTTCACCACAAAGTCGTCGAAATACGTAAAAGTGTCGATTATCTTCGTCAAAAATTAGCGGGATCACCTTCAAACACCTTCATCGGAGGTTCAATAGATACCATACCCTATTCCACTCAGCGTTGTTGGTAGCCACCTGCGGCAACCTCTTCATAATCCACTAGAATCCTTCATATCCCACATAATGCACAACAAACCCCGATAACATTTATAAGTGGTGGTGGTGACCGAGTGATGATGGTGACATTTTCCCAATAGTTTCTCATTATAAGTTAGATGAAATGAAAGTGTTTGGCAGCGATCCTAACGATTTCGATGATGAGAGACGACGATTTTGCGTATCCCTTGACTTTGTGGTGGAACCAGTAAAATTAACAAGAACTATTATTATAATCCGATAAAATAATATTTAGTATATGAAGAAAATAATAAATTAAAAGTAATAATCCTATACAAATAGTTAAAAAAAGAGATTACAAAAATTAACTAAAAGATAATAATAATCCAATAATATAATATTTATTATGATTTAAAAACTATATGTATTGATATATAATAATTCAATAAAAAATAATTACTTCGACAATTTTTTTTAAAAAAAAAGAGTTAACTAAAATAAATTAATAATCCAATAAAACAATATTTAGTATATGAAGAAAATAATAAATTAAATGAAATATTCCAATAAAAATAATTTAAAAAAATAAAGAATTAAAAATATTAACTAAATGAAATTAATAATCCAATAATATAATATTTATTATGATATAAATATTATATATTAAAAACTATATGTATTGATATATAATAATTCAATAAAAAGAATTACTCTAACAAAAAAAATTTTAAAAAAAATCAACTATAATAAATTAATAATCCAATAAAACAATATTTAATAATATATAATACTATATATTAAAAATAATATTTATTAATATATAATACTTCAATAAAATAAAAAAGAATGTATGCAAAAATGGTCCTTATGGTATGGTAAAAGAAAAAACTGCGAAAATGGTCCCTGAGGGTAAAATTATCATTTTAAAAAAGTTAACAACCAACCAGTTAAACTTAACGGATGAGGGACCAAAACCACAATAAAACTAGTTGAAAAGGACCAAATCTTCAACTTTTCAAACGTTTGGACAATAACCACATAAAATAAGAAACCATGGGGACCATTTTTGCAATTTTGTTTAAGATTTTACATTTGATTGTTTTGTATTTTTTTTTTAATTGAGTGGGTTGAGTGAGTTCAAAAAGATAGGGTTTCCGTGTGTTCTAGGTTCGGAAAGACGAAGAAAAATAAAAGAGAAAAAATGATGTGGTAGTGGGTTCAGTGAGTTAAGAAGGAATGACTCCCTACTCCCTAATATACAAAAAGAAACACAAAATTGCAGTCTAGGACTGGCCTTGGGTCGGTTTCAAAATGGACAATTTTTTTTTTTTTTTTCTGGATCGATCCCAAACGGTCGTTAGCATGTCCTTTCTCGGTCCGGTATTTTTTCAAACCAGTCCTTTTCAGTGCGCTCTTTTTGTGACCTAAGAATTATCTTCCTTGATTAATTAATTGACTTGATCACCAATGTTAAATAAGCCAGGATGGCTTAATGAAAAAAATTATTATTAACTTATATATCACCACACGTAATAGAAGTTTTACCACTACAACACATAATTAAGGAATAAAACTTTAAAAGGACATCATCCTTTTATATAGATTCGTACATATCACATATGATTAGTGAGATCAATTCCAAAAAGAGAAATGAACATTGGATAGGTTACACAGAACAAGCAATGTACTTGCATTTATGCTTAAATTTATAACACAATAATATCAAAATAAAATTCTATGTCAAAATATACCTGCTACTCTACTAATCACATTTTATAGCCGCGTAAAGATAACGAACAAAGAGCAACGACGCATTGAAACCCACACTTCCAAGTATCAGAAATATTCCCAAACATGCACAAGCCATATATCCAAAGTAAAAGGACGTCTGCATGAAACCATTCATGTTTGATCTCTCGAAATAATAATAGATGCAATAAACATATATATACAATCCAGTAGATCCACCACACAAAAATGACCTGTGTCAAATAAAAAACTTTTATTAATTATAATCCCGTTTAGAAATCCAATCACACCAACTATATATTTAAACGTACCTCCACCACCATTGATGATCTTCAGCAGCAAGCTGGAAGTATGTCAGTGCCACAGAAACTAAAGCAGTCATGATGAGAAGAAGAAAGAAGACTATGGACAGAATACTATAAACTGTATAAAAGCGAAGTCCCCAAACACTTGCCAATATGTAGTACAACTGAATATATACGACACTGAAAGGCAAAATTCCTGCCAAAGCCATCTGAGGAAGAACACCCCTATACCAACGCAGCTTAGGAATATCTCTAGGAGTTTTAGCGGTTTTGCAGGGAGCTTGGAATTCAGACATTCTTGTTTTCCCAATAATGCCTCCTAAAAGATGCAATGGTGATGCTATGAATATCCACAAGAGAGATAGCATGACTATTGCTCTTAATGGTAATGCAGTAGTTGATCCATAAAATGTTGCAACAATGTCTAGGAAAGTAAAAGTAACAAAGAGTGGCCCAAAATATAATCCTCCTGTAAGTATTAGGTTCTTCATCTGTCAATGAGAAAACACGAGAGCCAATCAGTATTTAACTTTTTTTATATAAATAAACATCATTCAAATATATAAATTTGGAACTAAATTTTGATATTTTCACATACCCAGTTTGTTCCTTCGAGTTGAGAATAGAAGGAAACAGAAGTATATCCTGAGACCACAGATGTAACTGCATATACAATGATAAGTGCGTTCCAGAATACTCCTAATTGCATATAGGGCTGAAAAAAACCTAGGACACCAAGACCAAGAATTGCTAAGCTCCTGTAAATCCAACAAAAGAAAGGGTACAAAAGTGATTTCAGATACATGACCAAAAAGTCAAATATAAATAACAATAAAATAAATGGATGATGACAAAATGACAAAAATGGTATAACTCCATGAACAAAATGTCCACCAATTTCCGAACACATCTCGTTACGAAATTTCTTTTTGAATGGTCCCCACCACAAAAATCTTCAAATTGAAAAGAATTATAATTTTCGAAAAAAATATAATTCTCAAATAAGTGTCACGTTATTTGGAGGTACTAACAATATAAGCAACTGGTTTCCAGCACCAAGAGCCGCAGCAAATAAAGACTTGTGTTGTGGGAATCTAAATACATCACCACGAACATTCTTCCATCCTATCTCTTCTTGTTTATTATAACTCAATATATCCTCTTCCACATCACCTAAGTTCCTTTCACTTTTCATGCATTGGAAAAACAACAAACGCAACATAAGGGTTTTATGAGATGGAAACACAAACTTAGATTATTATTTTTATTTTTTTATTAATAGAATCAATACCTAGAAATGTCTTTGCGAAGGACAAAAAAGTAAAATGTGAGTAGGGAAATGATCAGAATGAGGAGTGTGACACTTGAGAATGTAACTGAGTGATGATGCACAGACATATGGTTTTGTGCAATCGAAGAACTAATGTATTTATCTATTCTCGTATCAAATGATAGTTGTGTTTGGCGCCACATAACAGAGTATGTGAAGCCCACATCAACTTCCTTGTCTTCTGTTACATCTGTGAATGAATCCCTACGCACTCGGACACTGACTTCAATAACATAATCCCTGTTATAAAGAACCTCGAAATCAAAATGTTTGAAAAGAAAATACTTGTTCTTCGTCTTTTCATCGATAGGATCCTTTTTGAACTTTCCAATAAAAGCCCACATTGGCAAGTCATCGTAATACAATTGCATATAGTAATCCTTCTCTATTGCCTTTCTGAACTTAGAAACTTCTGTTTTACTCAATGTCTTGTTGCATAATAATTCAAAATGCTTTTCCACAAGAAATTCAAGCTTATATGGAGTTGAAACAAGGTGGTCTCCATTCAACATCTCCCCTAGATTAAGTTTCTTCTCTTTCACAATATCTTTTATTACAAAAACAATATAGGAATTAGAAAAGTTTTTAGTAAGTTGTAAAGATAACAAAAGGAAGACCGACATATGCAATAAAGAAGTACCTTTAGAACAAAAGGGAAGATCATAATAAGCATATGTTTCCCTGGAAACAAAGTAAACAAGAGTTAGTTAAAAAAATAAAAAATAAAAATATAAACTTTGGAGGAGATATGGCTAACCGAGGATTAGAGTATGGGCCAACTTTGTTGGCATAGAAAGGGACAATATCTCCTTCTTTGTAGTGATGATTAGAGGCATTTGATTCTACTTGGTTTCCATGGAAGATCATTAGAAGAGTGAAAAAAACGATTTTTGGTAGCAGTGTCATCCCTGTTGTCGAAGTAATTCAATGGCTGACCTAACTCGTTCCAGATTGGATATTAAAATGCTCAGAGTCAACCCCTGTTTTGTCAATGCAATGGAGTACTCGATAAATGCATCTAAGTGTTGTGAGTACTACATTCTAATAATAAACAAAAACGAAGATCCAAAGTGAATCGAAGTATCAAGATATGAACAATCAAACACAAGTAATTATCCGAAAACCATTGCAATTGCAAATTTGCAATTCATCGAAGCGTTAAGATAGACGACAAAATCAAACACAAAACTATTGCTGTCAGATAAAGATTGACAATGGAGATGGGTGATAGTGAAAGAGAGGACCTTTTGCAGTTAGCGAGGAGGTTGCATTGATCGAGAAGGTCTTCTCTGCTTGGAACCAGAATTAGTGTTGGGGTTGGAGAGACGACTTTGACTTTGACTTTGCTGGCAAATTAGATGCACTACTCTGGTATGCGCCTTTCTGATTTAATGTTTTTTTGATGTAACCTTAATAGTAATTACCAAAATGGAAAAATGATTTTATAGTGTACTAAACAATTATTTTTTATTTAGACAAAATTTCACAATTTGTCCCTGTGGTTTACAGAATATCGCACTTTGAGGACTTCCTAGCAAAAAGTCACGCGACTGGTCCCTGTGGTTTGTAAAATTACATGAAAGGTCCTCCTACCGTTAAATCTAACTTTTCTGCCGTTAGATTTTAAGGAAACAGACTATTTTGCCCTTCTACCAATATTGCAATACACTACAAACCTCAAGGACCATTCGTGTAATTTTTTAAATACGAAATTTTGTATATATATAAATTATAAATATATATATATATATATATATATATATATATATATATATATATATATATATATATATATATATATATATATATATATATATTCAACAACTTGATATTTTTTTTAATCTTTTTAACATTTTTTTATAATTTTAGTTATGTATGGTTTTTTTTAATGTTTTTATTTATTTTTATTTAAGTAAATAAACTTAAATTCGATAAACCATATTGAAACTTTTTTTTTCTTAATTATGAAATTCAACGCTAATGTTTTTTTTATTTTTTTTAATTTTGTTGTTACGGTTTTTTTTTCTACTTTGATGCTCCATAGTTAATATCGTTAGCAACTTTATGTTTGCATTTATCATTATCATTATTTCGTCTTTTGTTGTTTATATATATATATATATATATATATATATATATATATATATATATATATATATATATATATATATATAGTTATTTATTATTCTTCTATTATTTTTATTTATTTTGATTCAAGTAATGAAAAAACAAAAAACAAAAACAAAAAACTCAAACACCAAAGTTGTAAAATACTCTAATATATTGATACATTTTAAACATTTCATTTTTTTTTTTTGGTTTTTTTTCGCATTTTTCTTATTAATTTTAGTTATTTATGGCTTTTGTAACTTTTTTTATTATTTTGATTTGTGTAAATAAAAAAGGTATGTTTATTTTCTTTATTTATATTTGTAAATATAACTATTTTATTTACGCGAATGAAAATAAAAAAAATTAAACAAAACCATAAATAACCAAAATTATTAAAAAAAAAAAAAGAAAACTTAAAAAACTCAAACACCAAAATTGTAATATACTCTACTATATTCATAAATTTTACACTTTTGGAAAAGGTCAAAAAAATGTTATCAAGTTGATGAAAAATAAAACGAAACAAAAATAATAAAAATAGGAAATAATTAAAAAATAATATGAAAAAAACTAAAAAAATAATACAAAAAATTAAAAAAAATACGAAAAAACCAAAAAATATGAAAATTTAAAATGTATTAATATATTAGAGTATATTAGAATTTGGTGTTTGAGTTATTGTTTTTTGTGTTTCTATTTTTTATTACTTGAATCAAAATAAATAAAAACAATAGAAGAATAATAAATAATTAAAATTATAACAAAAATATAAAACAAAAGGTCAAATAAGGATAATGATAAATGCAAACATAAAGTTGCTAACGATATTAACTATTGAGTGATAAAAAAAACATTAACAGTAACGACATAAAATTGAAATAAAATAAAATAATATTAACGCTTCAATTCACAAATAAGAAAAATTAAAGGAAAAAATAATTTCGACATGATTTATCGAATTTAAGTTTATTTACTTGATTCAAAATAAATAAAAATATAACAAAAAGCCATAAATTACTAAAACTATAAAATAAAAATAGAAATCAAAATGTCAAAAAAATAAAAAAATAAAAAAGTTATCAAATTGTTGAAATTATATATTTACATATATATAATTTATATATTTACAAAATGCGAAATTTATAATATATATATATATATATATATATATATATATATATATATATATATATATATATATATATATATATATATAATTTCATATTTAGAAAATTACACGAATGGTCCTTGAGGTTTGTGTGTATTGCAATATTAGTACAAGGGCAAAACAGTCTTTTTCCTTAAAATCTAACGGCAGAAAAGTTAGATTTAACGGTAGGAGGACCTTTCATGTAATTTTACAAACCACAGGACCAGTCGTGTGACTTTTTGCTAGGAAGTCCTCAAAGTGCAATATTCTGTAAACCACAGGGACCAATTGTGAAATTTTGTCTTTATTTATATAATTTACTGTTAAAATCAATCAAGTTATTCAAAACGTATTATTTTAACTGAGTATTACATGTTAATGTTTTTTAATAGAAGATTTACGATTGATCTAAATGGAAAAGCTTTGGCATGAAGCAAAGTCTTGCCACGGATAGGCAGCTATGAGGCGATGCTTAATGAAAGAAAAGCTGCTAAAAAGGCGAAGTTAGAAGAGCGAAGGTTCTAAGAAGCAAAGCTAACACTTGAGCTTCACCTTTGGTATATATCATTCTTTGGTCCTTAGTGATTCGGAAGCACACTCCGACTTGGAGCTTCGGTTTGACAACTTGGACAGAAAGTCTCTCATTTTAGGTTAGATTATGTTTGGCATACTAGCTGATAGCTGAAAAATTAATCGATAAAAAATGACGTTTGGTAAAACTAACTGAAAAGTTATCTGAAATATATAAAATTAAATAAAAAGACATTTAAGATTATGTATTTCTATAATTAATTAAGGGTATATTTGAAAATTTTTAAAAAAGCTTCTAAAAAGTTAGTATAAGTAGCTTTTCAAAAAGTTAGCTTATAAACTATTTTTTTACTTTATCAAACATGACAACATAAAAAAGTTCGAAAAATAAGCTAGTTGTGGCAAACCAAACACAGTCAGCCTATGTTTTTATAATATCTTGTTATTTATTTACTATATTTTAGATATCAAGAATTTTAATTAATTAATTAATTAATAATAGTAATAATAATAATAATAATATTTAAACGGGAATGAAATAAACCTAGGGATAAGGCAACTTAATAACATTTATTATATGTATATAAATACCAGGGACCAAAATTATCAAACTATTTTTTTTACATGAATAACACTTTTATGTTCCCTTACATAGAGCTTTTTGTTAAATAAATCTAAAGACTAAAATGACTTATCTAAAACATATCATTGATTTTAAAAGGGTAGTTATGTCAATTTGTAAATTTATAAAAAAGCTTTTTGTTAAACGATATTTGAAATAACTTTTAAATTTGAAGTTTTTTATTTTAGTTAAAAGATAGAAGCTCCTACTATTGAATGAAACATTTTTTTGAGTTTTTTCTTAAAAACTAAAAGTTAGAAATTCCTAAAAATTACTTGTCTGACACACCCTTAATGCTACATCAAGTAATAAAAGATTTACCGCTCTAACACTTAAAAAGAAAACTTTAAAAGGACATTGTGTATGATCTCTCGAATAATAATAGATGAAATAAATATATATATTTGTAATCCAGTAGAGTCATACCACAAAAAAATGACTTGTGTCAAATAAAGAACTCTTGTTAGTTATAACTTATAACTTATTAGCTCATGCATATAGCAATTCAAGACCATAATCACACCAGTATTTAACCGTTGCTAAGGTGTGAATTCTAATTTGCAATGATGACGGATTTTGGGTAAACTATGAGGAAAATAACCCTAGAAATTAGTTTAGGACATTCATTGACGAAAAATATTTAAATCATTACCACCTTCTTTTTAGAAACCGTCGCCAAAAGTTAATTATTATTTTTACGTGTGGACGTAACCATATGTTTTAATTAGCAGATGGTCATCCTAAAAGGATTCACTGATTCTAACTTGAGGTATTATTGTGTTGATTCGAGTAAAATCACAAGTTATGTGTTCATAATGTGGGAACAAACATCAATCAAACATCAATTGAATGTTAAGACTATAGAAAAATGTTGCTCTTTCAACCACCAAAACAAAATGTATAACTATAACAGAAGCTAGCAATAAGCTTATTTGGTTGAAAAACTATTATCAAAGTAGTGGTTGAATAAAGTAGATTGTGTCTTACGTTATGAAAACCATAGAGAAATTCACCTGGAGAAGAATAGTTGTTTCACAAGAAAATAAAACACTTACTATTTTAACATAGAATTAATAAATAGAGGTTCTAAAACATAACGAATTTCCCTTTGATTGATTTCTATTAATCATTTGAATATATACAATATATATTCGGCTCTTCTGGGCTAATAATACAATACCGATACTTACATACATACATACTTACACACACACATACACACACATACACACACACACACATATATATATATACATATACACACACACACATATATATATATATATATATATATACATGGGATAACTAATACAATGAATACATATACACTAATACGCCCCCACAGTTTGAGCGGGAGGTCGAGAGTGGATGCTTAAACTGGATCTAAAGTCCGTAAAGAGAGATGTTGGCAATCCCTTGGTGGAAATATCAGCATACTGGAGCAAGGATGTCACATGAAGTACACATATTTGACCTATAACAACCTTAACATGCACGAAGTGAATATTAATCTCTATATGTTTGGTACGTTGAGGATGAACAAGATTAGATGATAAGTACACCGCACTGACGTTGTCACAGTAGACAATAGTAGCTTTGGAAAGCGGAGAGTGTAGTTCTCAAAGATGGTTGTGGAGCCAGCGGGTTTCAGCTACAACATTGGCAACACTTCTGTATTCTGCCTCTACACTAGACCGGGAGACAATTTCCTGACACTTGGAAGATCAAGATAAGAGGTTGTCGCCAAGAAATACATAGTAACCACTAGCAATGTTATAAAACTCGCTGAGTTGACCGATTACTCCTCCGAGTACTCGCTACTCGGTTACCGAGGCGAGTTACAAAATCTCGAGTACTCCCCGATCGACCCCTTACTAAACTGATTAATGTTATAAAATTTGGTAATTAATATGTCTAATATACTTAATGATTTATTATTTAACACACACATGATTATTACTAAATATATATCTTAAATTTTCAGTAATTATTCATGAAGTGAGACCATTATGTGTTTTTCAGTTTTTGTGTATTCATATGTTTCTAATTTTGTTATATATTTCAATCAAATTATGATTTTGACATATATAATTTCCCTAAAAATGTTTCTACATGAATTATCAAATCCGAGTACTCCTGAGTACTCGCTACTTGGTAGTTGGCTGAGCAAGTACCGAGTAACGAGTTCTACAACCTTGACCACTAGTACTAGAGCGTCTAGTAGTGTGAGAATCCCTCCAATCTGCATCACAGTATAAAATAAGGTCCATTGCGGACAAGGGATGAAGTTGGATCGTATAATCAAGAGTACCACGAACATAGCAAAGAATGCGCTTTAAAGCGTGAAAATGTGGTTCTCGCGAATCATGCATGAATAAACAAATTTGATGCACAACATAAGATACGTTTGGAAGGGTGAATGTGAGATATTGAAGACAAACCTCTAGGCTGCGATAGAGTCTGGAGTAAGAAAATGGAGAGCCCATGTTATCCATTTTAGACTGAGTGTCAACGAGAGTTCGGCATAGGTTGTAGTTTGACATATTTACCCATTCAAGAAGCTATAGCGCATATTGTCATTGAGAAAGAAAGATTCCCTTGTTGTCTAGAGTGGCAGCAATACCCGAAATGTATGATAAATGACCTAAATTCTTCATGAAAAAAAATCAGAGGCCATGAGGGAAATGAAACATTATAATAGAGTTGTGGATGATGTTGTGAGAAGTACGTCGTCTACATAGAGAAGTAAATATGTCACATCAGTGCCCCTGCAAAAAATAAACAGTGAAGAGTTGCAACAACTGTAATAAATCAAATATGTTAGATATAGGTGACAAATCATCAAAACTAAGCACGAGGGGCTTGTTTCAAACCATAGAGAGACTTCTAAAGACGATATACATTATATGGGTGATTCTGTGTCTCTGAAACCTGGGGGAGGGGGCTAGTGCATGTAAACATTTTCATTTAAGTGGCTGTGAAGACATGAATTTTTCACATCAGATGAATGGGCCAGTTACGAGAAACTACTAGACTCAAAACGGTCCATATAGATGTTGGTTTAATAATCGGGTTAGAGATCTCGTAACAATTAATCCCGAGTTGTTGTCTTTTGCCATTTGCAACTAAGAACTCAAGAGATCCATCCGCCTTGTATTTCTTTTGGTATAGCCACATAGAATGCATAATATTTTCCTAGGGAGGACGGGGGACAAGAACCCAAGTTCTATTAGTAATAAGAGCATTAAGTTCATCCTTCATGACAATGGTCCAATTAGGGTCTTAAAGAGCTTGAAGGTGAGATTTAGGCATGGGTGATTCGGTGGTAGTGTGAAGGTTAAGGCGTTGAGTAGGCTTGGAAATACCTACCTGAGATCGAGTGACCATGGGGAGAGGAGAGGGAGGAATGATGGAATTTTAAGGTTGAGATTTAGTTCCAAGAGGGGAGAATGGATTAGAGGGAGTAGAGATTTCATTTTTCGGAGAATTAAGTGGAGTAGGAGTAGTGTTTTCAATCTCGATTTGAGGAGGGGAAGCGAGATTGGGTTCGTTTGAAGGAGGGTTAGACATAAGGTAATAACAAGAGGTGGGAGAGATAGAACACAGATCATCAAGAAAGGTATACGAAGGTGGGTTTTTAGGAGTCATGGAATAAAAGGGAAAGCCATTTTCTTTGAATACAACATGGAGAGAAATAATGATTTTGCGAGTGGAAAGATCGAAACAACGATATCCTCGGTGATTGGATGGGGTAATTGAGGAATCAAATGAGTTGGATTGAGGAGCAAGTTTATGTGGGGTAGGAAGGTGGGGGTAACATAGGTATTCGAACACACGTAAATGAGAAAAGGTGGGTAACTTTTGGTATAGTTTTGTGAATGGTATGTCATTTTGAATGGACAAGGAGGGCGTTATGTTGAGAAGATGGGTGGCCATTTGTAGAGCTTCTACCCAAAATGTGGGTGGAAGGTGACCTTAAAAAAGTAGAGTGTATAATGTTGTTTATTGTGTATATCATGCATTCCTTTTCACCTTTTTGTTGGGATGTACGGGGACAAGAAAAGCGAAATATGACGCCATGTTGGTAAAAAAGGTTATGGAATTGTTTGTTATCTAATTCACCTCTATTATCACATTGAAATTTTTGTATGTCGTATGTAAAATGGTTTTGCACATATACGGGAAAATGAAGAAATTTGCTAAAAACATTAGATTTGTGTCGTAAGGGGTACACCCATAAGAATGTGAAAAATGATCTAGAAAGATGATGTAGTATTTTAAGCCACTTATACTTGGGATAGGGAATTCCCATAAATCAGAATGAACAATTTCAAAGCATTTAGTAACATCGGAATTGGATTTATAAAAAGGTAACTTGAAGTGTTTTCCAAGCTGAAAAGCAAAACAAATGACATTTTAAGATGTTTTATTACAAGGAAGAAAATAAGTAGAAACTAACTTATTTAAAGCATGAGCGCCAGGGTGATTGAGGCGTTCAACAAGAAGCTAGGAGTGGGCTTGGAGGAATGATGGAGGCAGGTCCCAATAGCGAAGGAGAGTTGCAATGCACTCGAATTGGGGAGATAAACCATTAAGGAGATGGGCGACAAGAGTTTTCTCGGGTATAGGATTCTCAATATTAACCAAGAGATCGGAGATAGTTTTGATTCGTTGGTAATATTGAGAAAAAGTAAGATCACAAAGAGTCATGTTTCTCAATTCATTCTCACGTTCAATGGCTCAAACATCTTTGTTATCCGGGAATAAATTCTCGAGACTAAGCCAAACAGTGTTGGCAGTGGAGTTTTGGGAGAGAATCATATTGAGAAGGGACAGAGTAAGTGTTCCATATACCCATATTTTTACCACAGAGTTGAGTTTGAATCATTCTTCATCTTTGTTAAAGGTTGGTTTGGAATCGCCAATGAGAAAGTCTCGAACAGCAAAGCCACAAAATTAGGTTTCAAAAAGCTCCCGCCAAGCATCATAATTAAGTTCATTGAGATCAAGGATGATGGGAACGTATGTCTTGATGAGTTCCATACGGATTCTGATTGCTTGATGATGAGGGATTTTCGTTGACTATTGTTCGAAGACAAAAGAAGATGTAACGGCGAGGGTTAGAGAAGAAGTAGAAGACAGGATCAGGGAATGATATGAGTAGATCACTCTGATACCATGAAACACATTAATGATTTTCCCATGATTGATTTCTATTAATCATTTGAATACATACAATTTACATTGGGCTCTATTGGGCTAATAATACAATACCGATATATATATATATATATATATATATATATATATATATATATATATATATATATATATATATAGGGAAAGGTTATATGAAAAATAAACAATTAGGGCAACACATGTTGGAACCAATGAAAGCATGACAACACATCACTTTGGAATAACTACATAAATAACTTCCATAATACATTGCTTATGAATAAAGAAATGGACACGTGTCACTTGATCATTGGTTCCAACATATGTTGCCCTAATTGTTCATTTTCCATTGAACCTAACCTTATACATATATATATATATATATATATATATATATATATATATATATATATATATATATATGGGCTATGCTAATACAATTATATGTATACACACTAATAGGTTCTGATAAGCAAAGTTGATCCCTTGAATTTCACCTTCGGTGTATAAATTCTTCAACCCTTACGTGATCGAGAAGCACTCCTTGACTTGGCTTCGATTTGACGAGTCAGCAGTTGGATTAGTGTCTAAGCCTGTCACTATATTTGGTAAGTACTTGACCTGGTTGTGCATGGTCCTTTTGGGTTACCTTCACCGAAGCAACATGATAGGATGATTTATTAAGAAAGAGGTTATTATGATTTATTAATATGTTATATGAATAATATATTAATGGAGAAATCATATAATTAAATTAATATTAGACAAGAATTAATTAAGAAATTAATTATGTGGCTAAAAGACATTAATTTAATAACGGGGACTTAAACTGTCAAATGTGTGATAGTTGAGTATTGGGCTGAGAAGCCTCTTGGACTAGGCGTGGACGAAATTAGGATGTTTCCATCCATAATTTCGGCCATAAGGCCCAATTCCAGAATCTTACTTGGGTAGCTTAAGGCCTAAGCTGTCTATTAGGGTTTAGACTGAAACCCTAGCAGCTCCAGTATAAATAGGACCCTAAGGCTTACAATTTGCGGCTACTTGAAACCCTAGAAAGATCATAGCCGAAATTGTGCCTCTTCAACCTCTCTCCAAGATCATTCTTTTGCTATTGGTGTTTGTAAGCCATTAGAGGAGTGACACTTGTGACTCTAAACTTCAAACACAATAAGATTCAAGCAAGCAACAAGAGGTAATCATTTAGATCTGATTTGTCTCATTAATTTCGAATTATACTCATTAGATTTAGGGTTTGAAAGTGTTGGATGAATGTATGTACAATTAGAGAAACCTAGATCCAAGCATTAGGGTTTGCATGAGCACATATGATGTTCTTTTGGCTCAAACCCATCAGTGGTATCAGAGCTTTGTTTGGTTTCTATTGTATTGATGCCTTGTTTATTCATTCATGATTTAAAAATCAATTTTGGGCTAACTGTCTAATGAACTCGACGAGTTCCATTGGGAACTTGACGGGTTGGATGAACTTGACGAGTTCCAATGTGAACTCGACGACTTTAGCAGTCAAACAGAATAATTTTCGGGATTTCTTGCTGTTTTGCTTAAGGATACTTACCTAAATCATTTTAGACTAATAAAATCCGAATTTTATTACTGTTTTGTGAATATCCTTAACAAATCAAAAGATAATTACCAATTATTTGAATAATAAATTCCTTATTTGATAATATTTGATTATTTGAATTAATTGTTGAATTATCTCGTAAATAAATTGATTAGGTCAAATTTAGATAATCATTAAATTAATTGTTTAATTTAAAGTTATTTGCTATTTGATCCTTTGTGTTTTGAAAAGTTCAAAAACTTGTCCTCAAGTTTTGAAATTTAAATTTTTGATTAAAAGTTAATTTAAACTACTTAAATTTCAAACCCTAGACTTTTACAAGTTTAGAATTCGACCTTATACTTTATAATATTATAAGATTAATATATATATATATATATATATATATATATATATATATGTATAAATTAAAATGCTAATCTTACAGTTAGTAGACCTCATTCATGAAACCGATCTAGAAGGGGGTATAAGGTTATGGCCTATAAAATGGCCATTTAATGGGTGTCCACTTTCACCCACCGCTTCCTTGATTGGTAGAGGTTTGTTAGCCGAACGGGTAGGATAGGGCAACCCTTTCTCATTAATAAGTATAATGAATTATAAAAGTAACTAAATGTTTTTACAAAATTCCTAATCTTAGTTACTTTAGGCAAAAGTAAATTGATGCAATTCCATGAAATTACACTTTGTACCCTTGCTAAGATGTTAGTGGAGCGTGTGGGGTTAACTGACACACTAATTGGGTTCTAAGCAAAGGTGGAAAAGGGTGACTCATTGTTTGTCATAGTTCGATGGAGCGTGTGTGGTTACCCGGCACATCGAATTGGTGATTGTAACAATGAGGGCACCATGTACATTTGCATGGTTATTCACACCCGCTTTGTGATCCTTGGCATCCCAATCACAAACTTGAGGGGCATATCGAGATTTAAACATTCCATTGAAAAGTTCAATTAATCTCAAAAGGATCTAGGAATTTTCAATACATTTAAAACTTAATCTCTTTTTCGTTTTTTCATGGTGGAGAATTAGTGAATCGTTACTCACTTACCTTCAAATGATTTGCATATTAGATTACGGCATCCCTCTTCTAATATGTAAATAGTGTTGTTGGATCCTAGCCCTAATTTTTCATTTGGGTGTTTAATTGGGGATTCATTTCTAATCAAACTTTGTTCTTTTCCTTTTCAGATGTCGAACATGAACAACAACAATGCTTCCGGCTCGAATTCCTCCTGCTCGTTCTCACTCATGAACTTGTGTGGGAGGGTGATATTTGACGGAAACAATTTCAATGATTGGATCCGTAACATAAGAATGGTCACCCGTTACGAGGACAAAGAGTATGTCCTTGACAAGGAGCTGAAGGAGATCGACATGAACACTGCCACTCCCGAAGAGATCGCTGGATGCCTTTGAGGCCCACGAGCGTGATGCCACGAAAGTCCATTACATGATGCTAGCGACAATGACTTCCGAACTCCAAAAGTCCTATGAGGACATGTATCCCAACGAGATGCATCAAGACTTGTTGGACCGGTACCACCAAAGTGCGAGGCAAGAAAGGTACGAGATCATCACTTCAATGATCACTACCCGAATGGGTAATGGAGAGTCCCTTACTGCCCATCTGCAAAAGATGCAGAGATATGTTGATCGCCTGCTAAAGTTGAATGTTAACTTTGATGAAGAGTTGGCGATTGACATCATCCATCACTCCTTGCCTTCCTACTACAACCAGTTCCGCATGGCCTACCACATAAATAAGGAAGAGGTCACTTTGAGCAAGGTTCAAGGCTTGCTAAGGACTGCTGAGAGCAATCTTAAAGATAAGTCTGTTGCATCAACTCCCGCTCCAACTGTTGCCCCTATTTTGGCTATTGGGCAAGGGAAGGGTAAGAATAGGAAGGTTCCCTCAAAGAGCCACCACAAGGAAAAGTCCCAAGATGGTACCTCTTCTAGTAGAACCAAAGTTGGTTCTGCTAAACCCAACTCAAACCCTAAGGAGACAAAGTGCCACCGCTGCCACAAGATACGACATTGGAAGAGAAGCTGCCCAGAATATCTGCAAACAATCAAGGATGGGAAGATCAAGCCATCCTATGAAGGTATCTACACATTTAAATCTAATGATTCATCACATTCCATTTTTGGGTACATGATACATGATGTGGTTTTCACATTTGTTCTGATTTGCGGGGCCTAAGAAGAGATAGGGACGTGGAGCATGGGAAGATAAATTTGATCATGGGGAACAGAAGATTGTCGCTTGTTACCATGATCAGAGTTTACTCTTTAATGCTCAGTAGTGGATTAGGATTAGATTTAAACAATTGTTACTATTCTCCAGATATGGCAAGAAACATCATTTCATGTCATGGTTTATCTAGACAAGGTTTTAGATATTCATTTGATAATGAAAAGGGTTCTATTAATGCTTATCTAAATGGTATTTTTTATTTCGAAGCATTGCCTTGTAATGGATATATGAAACTGTGATGGTTGTAGATAACTTAGGAAATGATGTGTTGTGTATTGATTCATCCAATGGTTTGGATAAAGCATACTTGTAGGATTGTCGTCTTGGATATGTTAATAAGAAACGCATAGCCCAACTCTAAAAGGATGGAGTACTTGAGTCATTCGACCTTAGGGATGATGATGTGTGCGAGTCTTGTTTACTTGGAAAGATGACCAAGTCACCCTTCACTGGCACTTGTGACAGGGGTGAGGGTTTATTGGATCTCATACACATTGATGTGTGTGGGCCCTTTAGATCCACTACAAAGGATGCGAGTCGCATCAACGTGACTTTTACCGATGATTATAACAGATATGGGTATATCTACTTAATCAAGCACAAGTCAGAAAACCTTTGAAAAGTTCAAAGAGTTTAAACAAGAAGTGGAGAATCACTTGGGCAGGAAAATCAAGATGCTTCGATCCGCTCAAGAAGGAGAGTACATATGTCTTGAATTCCACGACTATCTCATGGAGTGCGGAATCGTTTCGCAAATGACGTCACCTAGGACACCGCAGTTGAACAGTGTGGCTAAGAGGCATAATCGAACCTTGTTGGACATGGTTCGTTCCATGATGAGTCGTGCTTCACTACCTATCTCGTTCTAGGGGTATGCCTTAGAGACTGTCGCCCATATCCTTAACTTAGTCCATACGAAGAAGGTTGCCAAAACACCTCACGAGATGTGGATAGGGAAAGCTCCCTCGTTGGCACATATCAAGGTTTGGGGTTGCGAGGCTTTCGTAAGACGAGAGACTCACGACAAGCTTGAACCTTGTAGTGAGGGGTGTATTTTCATCGGCTACCTGCAAAAGTTCTTTGGATATCTCTTCTATAGACCGAGTGACAATGTTGTCTTCGTTGCGAGGAGAGGGGTTTTTCGAGAGCAAGAACTCATAATCCAAGGGGATAGTGGGAGGAAAATCGATCTTGAAGAGCTTCAAGAGTCGAGCGATGAAGGAACCTCTAACGCTGACGCTCAACCCGAGGAGGAAACTCCGGTTGAACCGATTGACGAGTGTTTACCTCTTAGACGTTCCGAAAAAGTTAGGGTTCAACCCCAGTTTTATGGTTTTCATATCACTACCGAAGGGGATACGTTCATTAGTGATAGTACACTAGTGAATTTGGATGAACCTAACAGCTATAAGGAAGCCATGGCAGGCCCATAGTCTGCGAAGTGGAAAGAGGCAATGGACAATGAGATTCAGTCCATATATGACAACCAAGTTTGGAATTTGGTTGACCATGTACCAGGACGTAACATGGTCTGGTGCAAGTGGATCTTCAAGAAGAAGACCGACATGGATGGGAATGTGCACACATATAAGGCGCAGTTGGTCACGAAGGGTTTCACTCAAACTCCTGGAGTTGACTATGATGAAACCTTCTCACCAGTTGCTAAGATAAAGTCTATTAGGGTGATGCTAGCCATTGCTGCATTTCATGATTATGAAATATGGCAGATGGATGTCAAAGCCGCTTTCCTTAATGGGAAGTTGGTTGAGGATGTTTACATGGCTCAGCCAGAGGGTTTTGTCAATGCGAAGCATCCCGATAGAGTGTGCAAGCTTGAGAAGTCCATTTATAGACTGAAACAAGTGTCTCGCTAATGAAAATCTTTGCTTCGATGAGAAAGTTAAAGAGTGTGGTTTTCTACGAAGCGAGGATGAATCATGTGTATATGTCAAAGCCAGTGGGAGTATAGTTAGCTTCCTCGTATTGTATGTCGATGACATACTACTCATAGGAAACGACATCCCAACACTGCAGGAGGTCAAGTCTTGGCTCGGGAAGTGCTTCGCTCTGAAGGACCTCGGAGAGGCTTCCTATATTTTAGGAATAAGGATAGTGAGAGACAGAAGTAAGAGACTAATAGGACTTAGCCAGAATACTTATTTGGACAAGGTACTAAAAAGTTTTAGTATGGAGAATTCAAAGAAGGGAGAGTTACCGATCCAAAGTAATGCCAAATTAAGTAAGACTTAAAAGCCCGAGTACCGAAGTCGAGATAGCAGAAATGAGCCGAGTACCATATGCTTCCGCAGTTGGCTCGATTATGTACACTATGAGTTGTACTCTCCCTGATGTGGCTTTCGCTCTGAGCATGGTCAACAGATATCAAGGGAACCCTGGCAAAGCACATTGGACCGCAATCAAGAACATTCTTAAGTACCTTTGGAGGACCAAGGAATGGTTCTAGTCCTCGGTGGGAGTGATGAATTAAAGGTGCGAGGGTACAGTGACACTAGTTTTCAGACCGACAGGGACAACTACCGTTCGAAGTCGGGCTAGGTCTTTTCCCTTAATGGAGGAGCAGTGACTTGGAAAAGTTCCAAGTAGGAAACCGTAGCTGATTGAACGTGCGAATCATAGCACATTGCAGCGAGCGAAGTGTCAAAGGAGGCAATATGGTTGAAGAAGTTCATTGGAGACCTTGGAGTTGTGCCAACCATAAAGGAGCCCAGGGAAATTTTTTGTGATAATGAAGGAGCGGTTGCCTTGACCAAGGAACCGATGGATCACAGAAGATCTCGACATATCGACAGAAAATATCACTTTATTCGATATCGGGTGGAAGAAGGACTCCTTGTAGTAAATAGGGTATCATCAGAGGATAACCCAGCAGATCCGCTTACGAAGGGACTTAGCAGGGTTAAGCACTTGCAGCAAGCTAGGAGCATCGGGCTGAAGGACAATATTAGTTTAGATGAGATAGTTTAGAAATGTGTAATAGATAAATTGTAATTAACATTTGATGATTAAATAAAATAGTATTATTTATTAGTAATGTTATTGTCTTATTTTAATTGTTTACCTATTGTTTCACTTTGCATATTTTGACTTCCTGAATAATGAGATTATTCGAACCGTCCACAGTCGTTCATATGTTGGAAGTAGGTATGAATGAAGACTGTCATGAATTGGTGTGTAGATTGTCTAAAGTGTATTAGACATAACAAAAGTTTGCTACAACGTTCATGAGTGCTTATGAGTTTGATTTGAGCATTGGATTAAACCCATGCTTGCTAGAATCACTTCATGGAATTTATCTCGAGTGATCGTAAGACGATAATATCATATGGTCTTAAAACCTAGATATATGGTTTATTGTTTGCTAGTTGATTGTGCATTGATAATGCATAAACGCATTAGTAACTTGATGTTATAAAACGCATTGTTGTGTATGGTTTAATTAGTGGATAGTAAATGCATATAAGTTGAAGTTTATCTGTTCCTTTTATCCTAAGAGGGTAAAAGCGATATCAGGTCCCCTCGATGATTTGGTTTGACTTATGTGCTGAGCCCGGTCAGGACTGAATTGATATGTTCAATTAAGTTCTATGTCAAACGAATCAGAGATCGAGAAACAAACTGTTGGACAAGAAGTATGACTATGTTCCATGTAATTGTCCGCACGATATCTAGAACGGAGGACTATACGATCCCTTATCTAAATGACAGGTCACTGATAAGATCAAAGTTTGACAACGTCTTTGAGAGCTACGATTGCTAATCGTTTTGTGCTTACATTTGTAGTTACTAGACTTATCCAAGTGGTAGACTGTTGGATTAGTGTCTAAGCCTGTAACTATACTTGGTAAGTACTTAACCCGGTTGTGCATGGTCCTTTTGGGTTGCCTTCACCGAAGCAACATGATAGGATGATTTATTAAGAAAAAGGTTATTATGATTTATTAATATGTTATATGAATAATATATTAATGGAGAAATCATATAATTAAACTGATATTAGATAAGAATTAATTAAGAAATTAATTTTGTGGCTAAAAGACTTTAATTTAATAACAGAGACTTCAACTGTCAAATGTGTGATAGTTGAGTATTGGGCTCAGGAGCCTCTTGGACTAGGCATGGAAAAAATTAGGATGTGTCCATCCATAATTTCGGCCATAAGGCCCTATTCAAGAAGCTTCCTTGGATAGCTTAAGGCCTAAGCTGTCCATTAGGGTTTAGATTGAAACCCTAGCAGCTCCGGTATAAATAGGACCCTAAGGCTTACAATTTGTGGCCACTTGAAACCCTAGAAAGATCATAGCCGAAATTATGCGTCTTCAACCTCTCTCCAAGATCATTCTTTTGCTATTGGTGTTTGTAAGTCATTAGAGGAGTGACACTTGTGACTCTAAGCTTCAAAGACAAGAAGATTCATGCAAGCAACAATAGGTAATCATTTAGATATGATTTGCCTCATTAATTTCGAATTATACTCATTAGATCTAGGGTTTGAAAGTCTTGGATGAATGCATGTACAATTAGAGAAACCTAGATCCAAGTATTAGGGTTTACATGAGCACATAGGATGTTATTTTGGCTCAAACCCAGCATCAACTTGGAAAGCAAGTTTGGTATCTTGGGTTAACCTATGTCTTGGGCCCATAATTTAGGTCAACAACTACTATAAATGAATCTCTTAGGTATTGTTTGTTTTTTCTAAAAAACCACTTCTGGCCACTTATTGTTGCGCCTCACAGCACTTGGCTCTTCGCAGTTGTTTGTTTTTTAGAAAACTTCTGACTTAAAAACTGTTGCGTGTGTGCTGCGTGGCGCATCACTTGACCCTCTGCTTCAAACCTCTTCACATCTTACTTTAACTTATTGCAGCAGTCTGTAGAGGTTAAAAAACAAACAGATTTTTTATTACATGTTGTAGCTGTTTGGTCCCCATCTTCTGCTATGGGTTGCAGAGATGGTTTGCAGACTTCAGACATTTTTGCTTCGAAAAAACTAACAACGCCTTAGTATTGATTGTAACCCTAAAACAAGAGCATGACATTGTAAATGCACTAAATACATAGAAATCGTATAGCACTAAATATCAAACAAAAGAACTCTTTAGTTTTGCATGTAGATGTAGCTTGATTACTCTAATCAAATGAACTATGTTAAATCCTTGTGTTCTTCGTTATTCTTCAGAGTTTGTATCATTGTGCTTGTGTTTGTCGAAGTACTTAACTACCTAGCTAGCAGGATGTGAGAAAAATGGAGCAATTGACCTTGATTAAATGGTTGATTTTATCATCTATGTTGAATAAGCCAAGCTTAATGGAAAGAAATTTTATGATTAGCTTTAATGCTACCACAAGCACATACAAATTTACCACTCTAACATATGAAAAACTAAAACTTTAAAAGGACATTATGGATTTATATAGATGTCATAGGAGAGATTAATTTCAAAAGGAGAAATGAACACTCGTCAGGTTACACGGAACATGCAATGTTCTTGCATTTATCCTGAGCTTAATCAACAGAAATATATCTCAACAAACTCTATTAAATGTACGTATTGTTCTATTAATCGCACTTTATAGCTGCGTACAAGTAACGAACAAAGAGAAATGAGGCACGAAAACCCACACTTCCCAGTACAAGAAATATGCCGAAACAGACGCATGCCATATAGCCGAAGAAAAAAGAGATCTGCAAGAAACTATTCATGTATGATCTCTCAAAATAATAATAGTTGCAATAAACATATATATACAATCCAGTAGAGCCTCCACACAGAAACGACCTGTGTCAAATAAAGAACTCTTATTAGTTGTAACTTATAAATTATTAGCTCATGCATATAGCAATTCAAGACCATAATCAGTTATCACACCAACTATATATTTAACATACCTCCACCACCATTGATGATCTTCAACTGCAAGCTGGAAAAATGTAAGTGCCACCGAAACTAAAGCAGTCATGATCAGAAGAAGAAAGAAGACTATGGACATAATACCATAAAGTGTATAAACCCGATATCCCCAAACACTTGTAAATATGTAATACAACTGAATATAGATGACACTGAAAGGCAAAATTCCTGCTAAAGCCATCTGAGGGAGAACACCCCTATACCAACGCAACTTAGGAACCTCTCTAGGAATTTTATCGGTTTTGCAGGGAGCTTGGAATTCAGGCGTTCTTGTTTTCCCAATAATGCCTCCTAAAAGATGCAATGGTGATGCTATGAATATCCACAAGAGAGATAACATGACTATTGCTCTCACTGGCAATGCAGTAGTTGATCCATAATAAATGGCAACATTTTCTAGGAAAGTAAAAGTAAGAAAGAGAGGCCCGAAATATAATCCTCCTGCCACTAATAGGTTCTTTATCTGTAAGGGAGAAATAAAGACAGCCAATCCGTATTAACCTTTTTATGTGAATAAAAAATTAAAAATAGATCAAATTGTATAAGTTTCAAACCAAGTTTCATATTTTCACATACCCAATTGGTTCCTTCGAGTTGACAATAGAAAGAAACAGAAGTATATCCTGAGACCAAAGATGTAACTGCATATACAATGATAAGTGCGTTCCAGAATACTCCTCGCATATAAGGCTTAAAAACACCTACGACCCCAAGACCAAGAATTGCTACGATCCTTCAATTTCAACAAAAGAAAGGTTCGAAAAGTAATTTAAGATGCAACCCCAAAAAACAATGTATAAAAACCATAAAATAAAGGGAAATCCACAAAAATGACAAAAATGGTATTGGTTATTTAACAAAATTGCTTTTGAATGGTTCCCACCTCAAAAAAATATTTAAACAGAAAAATAATATTTCCCAAGAAATCATATATTGTATTTCGCAATTTTAGAATGTAATTTTCAATATATAAACGTTTATTTTGCAAGATAAGACTCGATTTCGCGTATTATTTTTCTCAGAAAACAATGTTTTCCAAATTTAGTTAAGGTTTTTCGTGGTGAGGCTACTAAAAAGTAATTTCGCAATTTGCAATGAGACTATGGCAAAATCTGTGGTCATTTTTTTGCAAAAAGTCAAAAGATAAGACATATTTCATATTGTTTGGAGATACTAACAGTAATAGCAACTGGCTGCCAACACCAAGAGCCGCAGCAAATAAAGACTTGTGTTGTGGGAATCTAAATACATCACCATGAACATTATTCCATCCAATCTCTTCTTGATTACTTATCACTTGATCCTCTTCTACATCGACTGAGTTCCTTTCATTTTTCATGCATTGGGAAAACAAGAAAGGCAACACAAGAGTTATTCTGTTTGACAAACATAACAAACACAATAAGCTGAATATAAAACTTATTTTTTGTGAGTAGAATCAATACTTGGAAATGTCTTTGCGAAGGACGAGTAAGTAAAATGTGAGTAAGGAAACGATCAGAATGAGGAGTGTGACACTTGAGAATGTAATTGAGTGATGATGTATCGGCATGTTGTGAGGTAAAATGGTAGAATCAATGTATATCTCCATTCTCCTATCAAATGATTGTTGTGTCATTGTCCACTTAACAGAGTATGTGAAGCCAACATCAACTTCCTTGTCTTCTGTAACGTCTGTAAATGAATTTGCCATTTGTAGAATGACCTTAATAACTTGATCCTTATTGTAAAAAACCTCGAAATCAAAATGTTTGTAAAGGGAATACACTGTCTTGATCCTTCCATTATAATTTCCGTCATTTCTCATTCCTATAAATGCCCATATTGGCAAGTCATCATAGTGCAATTGCATAAAGTAGTTCTTCTCTATCGCCCTTCTGAAATTAGAAACATCTATTTTACTCAGTGTCTTATTGCATAATACTTCAAAATCTTTATCCACAAGGAATTCAAGCTTATATGGAGTTGAAACAAGACGATCTCCATTCAACATTTCTCCTAAATTAAGCTTTTTCTCTTTAACAACATCTGTTATTAGATAAACAATATGGAAGGATTGAGTAAGTATAAATGGAGAAGTTAAAATGACTGAAAGAGAACAAAAGAAAGACCCAACACATTCATGAAAGAATTAAGTACCTTGAGAACAAAATGGAAGTTCATAATAAGCATATGTTTCTCTGAAAACAAAGTAAACAAGAATAAGAAGGAACACACACAAAAATAAATAGAAAGGAAAAATACTTTGGAGGAAATGTGTCTAACCTAGAATTAAAGTATGGCCCAATTTTGTTGGCATAGAAGGGGACTGTATCACCTTTACTGTAGCGATGATCATTGGCATCTGATTCTACTTGGATTCCAAGGTAGATCAGTAGAAGCATAAGAAAAGGGTATTTTCGTAACTTTACCATTCCTGTTGATCTATAAATAAAAGTGAAAAAACATGAGCAACTGTCATACCAAAAAGCAGACATATCATAACGAAAGCATCTTGCAGGTAAATACAAAACTGGTTCTCATGAAGCCATTTAAGTTGCACAAGTATACCATATTGTTTTACATCAAAACATTACAAGAATCTTTGTAGATTTTGGAAAAGTTGATGATTTGACTAAAAAGAATTTTGGGTTTTGTATGTTATAGAATATTTTGGTTGCCTAGTTTCTCATTGTTCCATAAACAAATAAACAAATTGCTCAATCTGCTATGCGTCACACAATTAGGCGTTTAACTATACTTCTTTCAAAGCAATGGAGTACAGGATAAATGAATGTCATTGTTGCGAAGGAAACAAAAGCCAAGTTATAAGGTGAATCCTAGTATTAAGATATGAACAATCAAACATAAGTATTATCCAAAAAAAAAAAAAACAATTCAGTTGTAATTTACTGGAGAGCTAACAGAGACAACATAATCAAACATCAAACTATAATTGTCAAGTAAATACCAAGAACGTGAGATGATCAGTGATGGAGAAAGAGAGGTGTTTTTACAGTGAAGGAGAAGGATGCGGTGATGGAAAAGGTCTTAACTGGTTGCAAACCAGAAGTATTGTTGGGGATGGTGAGAGGACTTTGACTTTGAGTCTTCCACTCTCATCAACCGACTGTTAAGTTCACTTGTCTCATATGTTGGTCGTTATTTGTTCAATAATTTTGAGGAAGTTACAACTTAGAAATGTTCTTTTTTTTTTCTTTTTTTTTTAATATTTTGAGTAAATTACACGAATGGTCCCTATGGTTTGGCATAACTTACATGTTTGGCCTCTAACTTATTTTTTATCTTGGAAGATCCATAATATTTGTTTTTTCTTTCGTGTTTGGTCCTGAGCTAAAAAGACTATTGTGCCACTTGATTTATAGGCAAAAAATAGTTTTTCAAAAAGCCATGAATTCTTGAATTTTCCAAAAAGCCAATAAGCACTTTGAGAACCAATTCCAAACACTCACTCAAGACCCGAAAACAAGTTATGTCTAAGTATCTGCTGCTAATTTGTACAACCTAGATCTGAACAAGAGCCTTAGTGTCGCTGTCATCGTTATTGTAACAACACCAGATCCGCCGTCGGAGAAAACATACAAGGTTTGTCACCCACCTGTTCGCCGTTGAAGTAAACCACTAGAGCAAGAAAAGGAGAAAGAAGGGGGGGGGGGGGGGGGGGGGGGGAGCCTTGAAGAATCGATATGAGATCTAGGTTTTAGTTGTTCATTGTTTCGTTGATGAGGCTGTTGTGTGCTAGCAATGTTTCGAAGCAGGAAATCCAAGAATTTAGGGATGGATTTATGGTTATGATTTTTAGTCTAGTTTCGATATTTTTATTACAATATGATTGGATAGTATGATTAAATTGAATGTCAAGTGTGAATGAATTGATTTTAGATTTGATTTCCTTTTTGATTTAATTTTCCATGGTTGTCTCCTCCGTTGCCGGTTGACGAGCTTTTCATTATTATTTTCATTTGAAAACCCAAAAACAATATCTGTCCAGGTATATGATGTTGATTTATGCAACCTAGATTTGATTTTGGTTCTAATTTTAGATTTGATTTGCATTTGGGATATGATTTATGGTTTTGATTTTAGATTTAACTTTTGGTTTGAATGGATTCAATGTGGTTTTTATTTTTCCCGATGTGAGAGATAGTGGTTATTTGCTTCGATAGTATAGGTGATGGTGGTGTAGATGTTGGTAGTTTCTTCTGGTGGCATTTTACTCCGTCAAGAGAAGAAACTGGGTGAAAGACTAGAAGGTATAAAGGGACGATGTTAATTTTCTAGATTAATCATAAATTTATAATAATAAATTATAAATGAAATACATAAATAATAAAATTAATTAAAAGTCAGTTAATAAGAGACCAATAGTCTTTTTAGGTTAGACAATGACAAACCTACAACAAAAACAAACAATAGAGACCTTCTGAGTTAAAAAAAATAGTTAAGGACTAAATGCATAAGTTACCCCAAACCATAGACCATTCGTGTAATTTACTCTAATATTTTTAAAGGAAAGCCCTAGAAAAAACCTACCTATTATCATTCCATGCTAAAAACAACCATTATTTTATTTTTTTTGTACAATAAAACCATTTTATTTGTTCATCATGCTTAAAATAATGATTGGTAATTGTGACATCCCCAAATTTCTCGGCCAAGAAAGGATGTTTTAGTTATACTTATTTTAAAACATAGTTTATTTATAAATGTGGAATTTGTACGATAAAAGTACATACGAATAAATGTTTTTCATTGACTGATTAAAGCTTGGGATGTCATAACTAATACAAGAAACATAAGAATAAACGTAATCATTACAGGCCTTACACATTTAATGGTTTATATTTCCTTTAATCTCTCATCAGATCCGAACATCAAGTACCTTCGTATCGATATATGTGATGCAAAGAAACTGAGTGGGTTAGGTTGGAAAACCAGGTAAGTACCACTAGTACAAAAATGACATATGGCCAGGCTTTTTGGAAATAGGGTTGTCACGAATTTTGTTAATTGCATCACTAAAGGTCATTAATCAAATTCCCATAATGTTTTCGTTACATATCAACTAAACATCGTCACTATTGCAAACTATTTTCACACATTTTATCATTATTTTACATAAAAAGTTTGACAAATACTTGTCAATAGTCACATTATATTATTGTGACTGTAAGTATTTTATTATGACATTTAAAAAAACATGTGATTGTAAGTGTTTTATGATAACAGTTAAATTTCATATGTACGTCTAAAATTAATGATTTTGAATATATAAAAAAATAACAAGTGACCGGAAGTATTTTATTATGATATTTAAAAAAACAAAACATGTAAGTAAAAGTATTTTATAGTCACATTTTAATTTTTATGTGTCTAAGTCCATAACTATAATTTGTATGTACTTGAACTAATAACAACACAGTCCTTTTGGGTTGCCCTCAAACCTAGCAACTAGACAATGAAATTATGAAAGGAGAGAGATTAATTTATTATAAGATTAATAAATTAATATAAATGATTTATTAATATGTTATGAGATTAATATATTAATTTGAAATCATAATGTTTGACTAATAGTTAGCAAAAAATTAATTGGAATTGATTTTGGGGTTAATTGTATTAATTATAAAGTACATGGACTAGTTTGCAATTATCAAATAGTTGGATGGAAGGTTCCATAACCTCCTTGGAGGAGGTAGACAAAATCAATAGGGGAAACCCTAATGATTTCGTCCAAGTGCCTTGGTTTGCTTCTGGATAAGCTTGGGCCCTAAGCAAAGGAACATTAGGGTTTTCCCTTAAACCCTAGCTGCCTCAGCTATATAAGGAGCCTCATGGCTCCTGAATTTCGATCATCCCTACACCTGGAGAGACCCTAGCCAAAAATTGCATACTCTCTCCTCATCCTCTCTCTATATAGTTTCCTTCTTGCTAGTTCTTGGGTATGATTCCATTAGAGGCATTATAGTTGTGGTGTTAAGCTTCCAAGAAGACCAAGATCAAGGATTACCAATTGTTTGCTATATCAATTGAAAGGCATGTGATTCTAAAACCCTAATTAGTTATTTTTGAAAATAGCCTCCTCTCATAGGGTTCTAGTTTTGCAATTCAAAGTTATATGTTCAATAGTTAAAACATAGATCCAAAGTAGGTTACATGTGAACTTAGGAATTGTTTTTCTAGTTTATTTGCTTTACTTAAAACTCATCAAAGGTATCAGAGCCATTGGTTTTGTTTTAAATTGAATTGCTATAATAGTTGAATTGCAACTTAAGGTTTATAGCTATTAAACCCTAAAGGCCATGTAACACCCGTTTATTTATTAAGTTAAATAAATTAATTAATGAACGAATGATAGCCTAAAATCAATAATTATATAGAAAGGTGTAAGTTTCGGGATTTACTTTATAAAGATTTTTAGAAGACAGGGGTTTTTTGGTATAATTTGGGCATAATATGAAAGGATTTATGGAAGAAGGGGCTAAATAGTAAATTTTGGACTCCATTGGAGAACAATTTTTAGAGGAGGGGCTATTTGGTAATGGTTGGACCTAATATGTGAGAAATTATAGAAGTCGGGGTTTAAAGGGTAAATATGGGAGTAAATTTGAAATTGTTCCTAAAGGGAGGGACCATTAATGCCATTATGGAATAACGTTTGTGAGGGGTGTCGGGTATAAGAATGTCCCATAACCCTAACCCTAGAAGTTGGATAGAGTCGCCACCTTCCCTCTTTCATCACTTTCGGTAGCCGCCGCTCTCACCCCTTCAATCTCCGGCACCGCACCACCACCTCCATTGAGGTCACTAGTCACCGAGTGCCGCCACAACGCTGTTGTCGAAAGTATTGAGCCGCCGAGATCGAACCTCCAAACTGTGATTGGAGTCCGCTGCCACTACTCTCCCTTCTCGCCATCGTTGGTGTCAAATCTGCCCGCCACTCCACCACTTGCATCCTCCGACCGACGATGTTAAGCATGGATGAGGAAGCCTCTAAGGCTTGGATGGCAACAACCGGTTGCTGATATCGTTTATCGCTACCCTATCTTCTTCTACTCCCAACTCTTGACGCTGGCGTTGTGTGGAGCCGACAAACCACCGAAATCGCCACTGCGAGCCTCCGCTGCCAGCGTGAAGGAATCACCATTGACCAATGACTTGTTAAGCGGGACTGTTGAGAGGCACCGCCAAGATCAAGAGGAGGCACTGCCAAACCCTAGCTGCCGCCATATCTCCCGACTTCCGTGCGCCATGATCGCCGCCATGTTGCTACTGCTGTAGAACCTCCGTGTGCCACTGTGAGGTGTGTGGTTATGTGCATTCCCGAGCAAGAGTGTGTTGTGTGTTTTGATGGCCGGAAAATGGTGAAGAAAACCACCATGGCTGCTAGCCATGGTGGCTGCCGCCATGTACCACCACCGACCACCACAAGGGTGGTTGTGGGTGTGTGTTATTTTTAGTATAGTGTGTGTGTGTTATTATGTGAGTTCATTACAATTGTAAAAATTGGAATAATGAAATGGAACTCAAATCACCACCGTAGGGTGGTGGCTGCCGCCACCGGCCGCCCTGTCGGATAGCGGTGTGCTTAGTTGTGTTGGGATTGCTAGTTTGGGGATGTTTGGTCAAGGGACTAAAACCTTAATGGGCCCAATGAGGCTTAATGGACATAAAAGCCCAAGCATGTGTCTAATGGGCTTAATGGACCATAATGGATCCAAGGACTTAGCTAATGGGCCTATTGGGCTAAGATGGGTTGGAAACCCTAATGCCATGAAACCCTAATTTTTGGGGAAATAATCGAAACACACGGGAATTATTAATAACTTGGAATAATAAATAATAATCATTGGCAAGATTAATCTAAGCGATAGTGGACTTAATGGATTAAGTCCTTAGAGGATTAAGTCCTTAATGGGTTAAGTAGGAAACTTAACCCTAATCGTCACTTTATGTGAAACCCTGATTTCAGTTGGGTTTATTATTGTTTTTTGATGATCGGGTTATTAATGGGCCATCCAGAGTCAAGAAAATGGACTAGAATAATTTAATGGGCCTAAGGTAAGTCCCATGTAAGGGGTTAGGCCCAATTTGGAAAATTGGGCCATAGATGGGCCATAGTTGGGCCTTAATGATTGTATAATGTTGGGTCTTAGAATAAGACCATGTATAGGCCTGGGCACAATTTGGAAAATTGGGCCATATGTTGGGCTTTGATTCCTAGTTGGATTTGGGCCAATGGATTGGGCCTTGGGCTTAAATAAGCCAAGCCTGGGGTAATGTAGCAATTATCCAAGTACGTATTATGGTTATGAGTTGGGATCCAATTATTAATTGGGTGTTGTTTTGGCGTGTTGACAATTCAGGAATCTGTCATCCAGTAGCTGGGGTTGAGTCTGCGAGACTTCAGCAGTGTGGGGTTGAGTCTAAGGGACTTCAGCAGTGCGAGGTGAGTTACCTTCCAGTAGTGGTGGGTCTACGGCCACAATGCCGGCCCACCAGTAGGAGTTGTATGTTAGATGATTGTCTTTGTGATATCATCTAGGCTTGCTACTACCTGATATGTTATATGCTGGCATGATATGTTGTATGTGATAGTAGTAGAGTTCGGTTGTTAGGACCGAAGGGTAGTTCAGGCACCCAAGATATGTCTGACAGTATGTGATGATATGTTTGTATGTTGGCATGATATGTTATATGTGATAGTGGTAGTAGGAGGGGAATAGTCCCCAAGTTCGGTTGCTAGGACCGCAGGATAGTTCGGACACCCCAGATATGTCTGATAGTATGTTTATGTTATGATATATGTGATAGTAGCAGTAGGGGTGAAATAGTCCCTGAGGGTTGATTGTTAGGACCGACGCGTAGGTCAGCACCCTAGAATGGCTTGACATGGGTAGGTCAGCACCTTAGAATGGCTTGACACGGGTAGGTCGGCACCCCAGAATGGGCGCACCGGGTAGGTCGGCACCCCAGAATGGCCGTACCGGGAGACGGACACCCCAGAATTGTCCGACAGTATGTATGCTATGTGATTGTATGGTATGTGGTATGATGGGGGAACTCACTAAGCTTTGTGATTACGGTTTTCAGTTTTGGTTTCAGGTACTTCGTTTTCAAAGGAAAGGAGCCGGCTCGATCGCAGCGCATCACACTATGTTTCCGCACATGAGATCCTTGGGGATTACGCTCTGATATGTTTTTATGATCCTATGTTTTGGATTACTGTCGCTTGGGTTTTAACATGAGACTTTATTATGAATGTTTTTATACTGATGGTTTTATGTAATAACATAAATAAAAATGAAATTTTTGCCTGTATTTTTGGGATGTTACAGGCCATGTTTTTCATTTTTAGGGTTTTGGTTTTAGGGGTTTTCGAAAAACCCTAGCCTCCATAAACCCTAATCGAAATTAGGGTTAGGGTTTTAAAAAATCCTAGCCACCTTCCTTAAATTTCGAAATTGCCTTAGGTTTTTAGGGTTTCTTGTTTGAATAGTTGTTACATAATTGGATTAATTGGATAATTATCCTATACCCTAAATTTTTGAAATTGAGAGGGTTTAGGATTATGATTAAATTAATTGTTTATTTTACTTAGATAATCTTCCCAATATTTAATAAATTAAAAGTTAATAGATAATTATTAAATCTAGTTTTTGGTTTATTTTGAATTTGAAATTAATAGTCTAATTTTCGAAAATTCATTTAAACCTTAAAGTTTTAAAAAGTTTAAAACGGACCTTATGTGTATATATATATATATATATATATATATATATATATATATATATATATATATATATATATATATATATATATATATATTTATATATATTATAATTAAAAATTAAATATTATATATGTATAAGAACTGGTCAGTAGAATCGCTAGTATGCCTCATTCACGAAGCTAGTCTATAAGGGGGTATAACGAAACTTCCTATAAAATGGTAGTTGAATGGGTGTCCACTCTCACCCACCGCTTCCTTGATTAGTGGAGGGTCGTTAGCAGAACGGATTTGATAGGACAAGTTAATCTCATTAAAAGTATAATGTTATTGGTTAAGTACTAGAACATCATTTTATTACTTTAGGAAAAATGTGAATAGTATGTTAACCCAAGAAATCGCACTTGTATAAGTCCTTAGTGGTGCGTGTGTGGTTAGCCGACACACTAATTAGGACTAATAAAGACTCGTAATGGGTATCTCATGATTATCATGGGGAGTCGGTTGTCAGTCATGTGCAAAGAATGCAACGCTACATAGAGCGTTTGGTCAAGCTCAACGTACACTTTGATGAGGAATTGGCCATTGACATGGTCTTGAACTTATTACTTGATTGTTATGGTTAGTTCATCCTAACTTACCATTTGAACAACATCGAGCAAACATTGGCCCAATTACACAATCTGTTGCAAACAGTTGAGGTAGGAATGAAGGGTAAAAGTATAGCCTCCACTCCTACTAGTTCTTGCATCTTGGCTATTGGACAGGGAAAGGGTAAAAAGAGGAACGGTCCTCCTAAGCAAAACTGGAAGGGCAAGGCCCAAGTTGGGTCATTTAGCAGTGGCCTAATGGCCAAGCCCAATGTTGTCATTCCCCATGATTCTGATCCAAAGGATGCCGATTGCTTTTATTGCAATGACAAGGGGCACTAGAAATGAAGGTGCCCGAAGTATCTACAGGACATTAAAGATGGCAAGGTGAAGCCATCTTTAGCAGGTATTTACACTATTTCTTTTAATAACTCATTATCTTCTCGTTCTTAGGTCCTTGATACCAGATGTGGTTTTCACATATATTCTAATTTGCATGGGATAAAAGAAAGTGAGGAGGTGGAGCGAGGGAGGATAAACTTGATCATGGGAAACAAAAAGTCCACACTAGTAACCAAGATCGGAATTCATCAACTTTTGCTTAATAATGATGTTAGATTAGATTTGTTGAATTGTTGCTATTCATATGAGATGAAGAGAAACGTTATTTCATTTCATGCATTGTTAAAACACGGTTTTAAGTATTCTTTTAACTATTTGAATGGTTTAATTTTTGTTTATAAGAATGGCATTTTTGTGTTTGAAGCTTTACCTTGTGATAGTGTGTATGAAACAGTGACTTGTGTTCATAGCTTAGGTAATAGTGTGTTTAATATTGACTTGTCTAATAGTGTAGACAAGGCATGCTTGTGGCGTTGCCGTCTTGGACACATTAGCAAGAAACGCATAGCACAACCCCAAAAGGATGGAGTGTTGGAATCATTTGACCTAAAATCAGATGATATGTGTGAATCTTGTCTTTTGGGAAAGATGAATAAATCACCTTTCACGGGATCTCGTGAAAGATATGAAGGTGTTGGATTAGGTGTCTAAGCCCATAACTATAATTGGTATGTACTTAACCCGAGAGTAGCATGGTCCATTTGGGTTGCCTTCACTAGAGCAATTTGATAGGATGGACTTTTGAGAAGAGATTATTTGTGATTTATTTATATATTATAAGTTCTAATATATTAATATGAAATTATATTATTTAATTAGTATTGATCAAGAATGTATTTGGAATTAATTTAGTGATCAAAAGAGACTAATTAAATTTACGGGGACTGATTAAGCAAATCAATGATTATTATAGTGTGGGCCAATGATCCATGGTTATTTAGGATGGGCTAAACCAATATGGATAGTCCATGGAGGTTTAACCCCTGGAGCCTACGTAATATTAAGGGTCATGTGAATTAGGGTTTGTATGGATGTAACCCTAGATGTTACCACACTATAAAAGGAACCTATAGTCACCAAAATGGGCTCTATGCATTCTAAGAAGAGTGATAAAAGATTTTGTGTGCTAAGTAGCCTCTCATTCAAGTTCTCCTTTGTTCATGGTGTTTGTGAACCATTTGAGGCATCACATTTAAGGTGCTAAGTTCTTAAAAGCCAAAACTACAAGCTACAACAAAGAGGCAATTCTATAACTCACTTTTATATTGTTTATGTCAATTGTATGGTAGTTGTAGGCTTAATGCTTTGGAAACAATATTGCATGTATAATTAGAGAAAACATGGATCCAAAGCATTTAGGGTTGTATGTGCACCATACGATGTTGTAGTATACAAAACCCAACAGTGGTATCAGAGCATATGATTGTTTTCTGTTATATTTGATGCATGACTTATTTTTTCCAAAGCTAAAAAACTGTTCTGACAGCACCTACTTGACGAGTACATTCTTGGACTCAACGAGTAGGACAAATTTTTCCTTGAACTCGATGAGTCCATAGTTGGGCTCGACGGGTTGGATGACCAGACAACATTTTTTCGGGATTTTTGGACTGTTTTGGATTAGGATCATTACCACAAAATGTTTTAGTTCATAAAATTTGATTTTGTTGGTATGGTAATGATTATACTCATCTAATCAAAAGATAATTTTCAAAATTTCAAGATTTGTATTAGTTTATTTAGTAGGATAATTTCTAGTAAATTGTTGATTTGAATTGTCTTGACTTATGAGTTTAACTAGATCAAAGATAAATTATATGATAATTTCTATTTGTTAAAATATTGATCTAAATATTCTTTAAAGTCCTCAATAACTTTTCCTCAAGTTATGGAACATGAAAAGTTTTTTCATAAAAACCACATTAAACTTATAGGAAATCAAAGGTTTTTCAAGAGTTACAAACTTGCCCTCAAGTTTTGGTATTTGATAAGTCTCAAATTAAGAAACTCTTGTAATTAAAAAGGTGTAACTCTTGGGTTAAAAAATTTAAAAAATTAATTAAATAGGTTTTGATTTTGAATTTTTTATATTTAGAACCTTGAAGTAATTGAGTAGTTCAAATTGCACCTTATGGACTTTATAAAATTTGTAACATCCCAAAAATACAAGCCAAAAATTTCGTTTTTAACTCATTAATAAAACCATAATTATCTTTCAACATATAAAAATCATAAACGATGTATCTCAAGAATAACATAACATCTGTCAAATTTATCAGAGTATAAACATCCCAGGCTGAACAAATGGTGTGTGTACTGCAAACTTCCTGAGCTCCTCTTTTGAAAACTGAGTACCTGAAACTAAAACTGAAAACTGTAAGCACGAAGCTTAGGGAGTCTCTCCAAACTACCACATACCATACACATAATCACATAACTTGGGCCTAGCCCACTGCATCGGGCCCTGCCCGCCATCGGACCGTAAACCGGTACACATATAAACATATCCACAATGCATATAACATAAACACATAACATAAATATAACTCTGGGACTACTCCCAACTGCATCGGGACGAATCCCGACATCGGATTACCCGACATTGGACTCCTATCCGGCATCGGGCTCACCCCGGCATCCGACCGCATTGGGCATCGGGCTCACCCCGACATCGGGCTTACCCCGACATCAGGCTTACCCCGACACATACACAACACATCATATATAAATAACATAATCACATAATCTTTATCGGGCTTGCCCTAGCATCGGACCAAAGCCCGGAACATATAACATATAAACTAGCATACATCGGGCTTGCCCCGAAACACATAACACATAGCATAATAACTAACATACATCGGGCTTGCCTGACATCAGGCTTACCCCGGAACACATAACACACAACATGTAAATTAACATACATTGGGCTTGCCTCGGCATCAGACCGAAGTCTGGAACACATAGCACATATCATATAACCTCAATGAATCACAAAGACATCACACATACTTAACTACTTCTCGGGACCGCCCCGACGTCGAACTGAAGTTCGGAAACATATAAACTGCATCGGGCTTACCCCAACATACTACAATACTTAAACGGGTCGACATTGTGGCCCTAGACCCGTTCCTACTGGAAGAGGACTCACTTCACACTGCTGAAGTCCCGCAGACCAAACCATAGCTGCTGGATGAGAGATTCCCGGGTCTGTCAATATCAAAATAACACCCAATTAATAATTGGGTTCCAACTCATAACCATAAGTCCATGCTTGGGGTAAAAGACTACTTTACCCCTATCTTATCTTGACTCAAGCCCAAAGCCCAATCCAAAGGCCCAAAAGTCTAATAATGGACCAAGGCCCAACTATGGCCCATCAATGGCCCAATTTTCCCAATTGGGCCCAAGTCTCTACATGGTCTTGATCAAAGGCCGAATCAGTCATTCTTGGTCCAACGCTTGAGATTCTCATAGTCCAACATCTCATAATGATCAAGGCCCAGACTATGGCCCATCTATGGCCTAATTTTCCAAATTGGGCCCAAACTCCTTACGTTGGCCTTACGCTAAGGCCCAAACTCCTTAAAGTATTCTAGTCCATTTGCTTGCTTTTGGATGGTCCATTTTTATCCCAATCACCAAGGCCCAATAGGAAGGCCCAACGCAAAGTCCAAGTGAAATTAGGGTTTCACATAAAATGGCAATTACGGGTAAGTATTTCTCACTTAACCCATTAAGGACTTAATCCATTAAGTCCTTTACTCTACTAGATAAGCGATATGTGATAATTGGGCTTAATACACAATCCAATACCAATGGATCAAAAGTGGGTCCAAATAAGACCAAGGCCCAAATACTCATAATTAGGGTTTTCCACCCAAACATAGCCCAATCGGCCCAAAACTAATCTCTAAGCCCATTAGGGTTCGCTAGTGGGGCACCACCCACTACCACCTCAGGTAGTGGTGGTCAATGGCGGCACGCGGCGGCGGCCACCAGCTTACGGTGGTGGTTATGGTTCTTTTCATTACATTTTCTACTAATTACAATTACAAGTTTTTAATCCACAAATAAACACACACATACTAACTACTCTAACACACACACACACAACCACTCTAGTGGTGGCCGGCGGCGGTACAAGGCGGCAGCCACCAGCTCACGGTGGTGGTGGTGGCTTTTCACATGAACTCCAGCTAGACAAAACACACACACACTTCAGATTGCATACAACACTCTAGCCACCCACCTGGTGGCTTAAGGGGACAACAACGATGGTTTTTGGGATGGCAGCCACCACCTCACGGTGGTGGTGGTGGTTTCTGTTAATTCCTAGACAAGCAGCAACACACCCACGAGCATACAACACTCGAGCCGATAACACTTCATTTTCAATGGAACTACAGCAATGTCATCGGATGGTGGTGGTGGCAGATCGCAGTTGACGGCGGAACAGGAAGGAAGACGAAGAGGATGGCAATCCCAAGTCACGACGGCAGCAGCAACGGCAGACGGCGGGACGAATTCCGAAGTGGGCGGCGGTCACAGGCCATCCCCGGCGGATGAGGCAGCAGGCGGAGACGAGAGTTGTCGAACTCGGTGATGCCATCGGCGGTTGAGGGGCTTCTATGGTGATAGCGACGATCGGAGGTGAAGGAGGAGGGTGGGGAAATGGCGATCGATGCTTAGGGGGTTGGCGGTTGCAACACATGCCTTAGGGTTAGGGTTTCACAAGCTATATACCCCGACCAAATAAAAACTTTCCCATAATTACAGTTCTGGTCCCTCCCCATGGGATCTTTTCAATTTAAACCCAATATTTATCCTTTTGCACCTTATTCCATAATTTTCTTTCATCATAAGTCCTAATAATTACCGAACATATCCCCGCTTCTAAAATTCTTCTCAAATCAACTCTGTAGTTTACTAAACAACCCTCCACTATCAAAATTCTTCACAAATTAATCCGGGAATTAAATTAATTAATTTATTTAAATAAACGAGGTGTTACAACTCTCCCCCACTTAAATTAGATTTTGTCCTCGAAATCATTCCTTACCATTCCTTTCACTTCAAACCACTCTAGTAACATGGTCACCATCTTGGGCACACCCTATCCTTTTTAGGGTAACCGTAACCAACCCTCGTAGGGTTCTAAAATCCACAGATAAATGAATTCCTCGCAACAAGATCACATTTACTCCGTCCGAAATCTGCTGTCTCGAGATGGTCTGAATCCCTGACAGACCGCCCATACCGAAACACTATCTCCGAAACCAGTCCACTTGTCTCTTAGCTGCTTACTCAACTTTCGATAACTCAAGGCTCCCACTAGAGAACATACTCACAAATCCTAATTATCCCTGAAGATCACTTATGCTTGGCTGAGGCTTAGATAATCCCGACATGCTATTACTGCTTGAGACACTGAGACGGTCTGAAACACCGATCTGCATGAAACACTGAACTGCCTGAAACAGTATGTTGCTACATGGCTGCTTTCCAAAATATATCGAGACCTTCCTGGTCTCAATTGATTCGTCAGTCATCTGAAATACCGGGTTCCAGCTCGGTTGTGGAGCCAAAGGGCTCCCTACTTAGTCGCTTCACACAACTCCTGAACGAAATCCTTCTCTGGAACCAACTGCTACTAGTTATCTTGTCACTGTGTCCCTAGTGGCCTTCTGATCTAACTGATCGATTCCATACGTCGGATCCTGACGTCACCAAACCCAAGGCTAAAAGTGATTGCTACATGATCATTGGTAGCCTTATGCCATGCAGGACCTTAATCAATTCACTGCTTCCTTGCTCTCTTAGCTGTAATGGCGCTTCTATAGTCTTATCACTGGATCAACCAGGGCTAATTCGTATGGTTAATTTCGAAATCCAATCCGTGGATTTCCGTATCCTCACTACTACACCCGAACTGGTGGGTGCTACTATTCTTTTCGCGTCCTAACAACGCATTCACACTATCTACCAACCTATTGAATGCTACGGCTACACCTGTAGACTTACAACACTCTACCACTATATGGCTGCTAGTGAATGCTACGGCTACTCCCGTAGACTTATAACACTCGAATACTATCTGGCTGCTAGTGAATGCTACGGCTACACCCGCAGACTTACAACACTCTAACACTATCTGGTTGCTAGTGAATGCTACAGCTACACCCATAAAATTACAACACTCTCCATATTGGATTGACACGCGCTTGACCCGCACTCAACTGAACTCATGTCCTAACTGGAATCCCCAACATGGTTCCCTAAGGCTTGCTGGAAAACATTACGGGAACGCAGTCTCCTTATTAGCAAGTTTTTCCGAACTTCTATCTCACACTATCCTCAAACCATACAGCCGCTTGGGCTGTCTTCCTTCCTGAGAAGGATGTGAAACTCATCCCAATTTCAAAACTGCTCCTACTTCTGAATCCTTGGATGATTCTCCCCCACTTTGATTCAACTAATGTCTTAGAGCACACAATACTAGAAGGATTCTCAATCCTTCTTACCATTCTATGCCCAATCTGCTGAAAACCACGCTTACGATTGATAGTGTTTCAATACTAGCCAGTCCAAAAGATCACACCACGTCCAAGAACCTGAATAAATTTCCGGTAATAACCTGCTAGACCTAGGAAGCTTCGAATCTCAATTAGAGACCTCAAAATCTCCCACTGCATCACGACCTCTATCTTTTCCGGATCGACTAGAATACCCTTCTGATTGACAAGGTGCCCAAGAAATTGCACCTCGCGCAACTAGAACTCACATTTGAAGTACCTTGCAAAAAGTCTCTCCCTCCTCAAAGTCTCTAGCACCTCCCTCAGGTGTTTCTCGTGCTGCTCCCCAGTCTTGGAATAAACCAAGATGACGTTGTACTCTCCCAATCTCGCGATTTGGGATATGATCTTTCACTATCCGCTAATAGTTCTCAGTATGAAATTGGCATATGACATTTCTTGGAAGTATAATTCAAACACAAACAGAGGATAAACCAGAGTCACACTTACTCAAACCCCTAGAATGAAAGACTCTATCGTGTATTTTCCCGCATGTGCTGTACTAAATCTAACCCTGTTGGTCTCTCAAAAGCTGATCCAAAATTTAGGGTCTCCTCCCAAGACCCTTCAATATAAGCAACTGATCTAGTCCTCTCTTACTGATGTGCTCCAAGCCCATATCCCGTTCTCAAGCTCTAGAAGTCATATCATTCAGGGTCTTGCACCCCGAGATACTCACGATCTCCTTGCTACCATTCTACAATACATTCTGATAACTTACCTTCTTTATTTCCTCATCTGCTACATACTATGGTACCATATAAGCTCTTTCCCGAGGCTTGGCAGTGATCTCTGCCATAGTCTCAGTCGTCTGGTGGAGATCTAACAACTCCTGCACCAACTGTTGCGCCTCAATCGCCTGGGCACACTCTGCCCAGAATCTGGTCTGAAAGTCATCCAATGACATAGCATTAACTGCTTCATCACTCCACTCACTACCAACCTTTTCCTATCAATATCATACTCTGTCCCTCAGGAGATAGGAAGTAAGTTGGATCTTGTCTCCTTTCGGATATTTGGGATTTTGTATCGACTCAACCGTATTAGAACCTAACTGAGTTGTAGTCTAGTGCCAAGAGGAGGGATATCAAGTTGGAGACCAAGAGGAAGGATGAGAGGGCGACGTTAGGGGCGGGATTATTCAGTGGCCAAGCGGTTCAAGATTGCCGACTCGAGTCTAGGGTCAGTTTATAGGAAGATTTTTTTAGTGTGGCAAGTGCGAAAGGTTTCACAATGGAAGGTGTCGATCTTTTGTGTGTTGTAGTTTCCGCAAGGAAGGGCATTTTGCTACGGATTGCATGCAGAGTATGCGGGTTCATCTCCATTGCGGTCAGGAGGGCCACATCAGAGCTTGTTGTCCCTTTCTCATTTTCGGCGAGGTGCAAAACCCTACACCCCTAGCTTGAAAGTTACCCGACGGACATCATGGGACGGTTGGAGTTTTGGAGACTGAGGGTTGAGTTACTAGTTCTTCGATTTAGTTGGTTATAGCAGTGTTGCTATCATCTATATTTTCTGTTAGAGTTCTAGAAGTTCAGTTGTAATCTTGAATGATCAGTGTAATGGAATTGTTTTAATTAGTTCTGGTTTTAGTTTGATCTCCTATTTGCAAATGGATTGATTATTGTCCTTGAATTTTTTTTTTCATGTGTATTGGAATTCATGAATGTTTTTTGTAGGTTCAGATTCTCTTGTGTATCTGGTTGACAGGGATGGGGATCAAGTAGTAGAGTTCAAGTGCGTCTGGGACATGAAGGATTGTGAAGTTGTCAAAGTCCATCATATTCCAAGTGAGGGAGAGTGGAGACCACATAGAAGGAAGACCTTAATTTAATAAATATTTGAATTATTTGATTTAAACCACCATGTCCCCTGTGTTCGACACCCTTTCTTACCACAACTATATTACTTTGTGACTAGGTACACTGCCTATTTGTGTTTAAGACTAGTTGAGATTAGATATGACTACATAAATAAAAAAACAAGTGTATAAATAAACACATCAAGTTTTTGGAGCCGTTGTCGAGGAACGGTTTGAATTTTGTTCAGATTTTTATTTTTTGATTAAATTTTGTTTATATTTTTGTTGTTATTTTTATTTTTTTAGTTTCTATTTAAATGGATACGATTAATGCTATTCTTCAGCATGAGTTGCAGGAACTTGATGACCTATTCGACCCAGAAAAAGATTTGGAGGAGCTGGAGAGGTTGCTAGCTAAAGACTCAAACGAAGAACAAGAACAAGTTGAAATGCAGGAACCATTGGACCCCTATTTTTCCGATTTGTGTTTTGAAGCACGGGGTGACGATTCCAACTTTGGAGAAAATTCTGTTGTACAATTCATTTTTTATTGGTGTCCAACCGGTTCCAACCCTTGTCAACATTCTTGGATTTTATAGATTCAAGCTCGACCGACCGATTTTCGAAATAAAAAGTCAAATCTTACAAATCAGTCCAAAAAGAATATTAAATGTGACGAATGGATTTGTCAATGAGTAGATTAATAGTTTATTAAGTTGGGAGTCCAGCTCAAGTCTTGCACAAAAAGAAGCACTTATCGGGAGGCAATCCAACTTTTAAATTAGTTTGCATTTTCTTTTCTTTTCTTTTTTCTTTTTTCTATATTTTTAATTTTTAATTTTTAGTTTTATTTTGAACAAAACTGCTTTTGATGATTCTTATTTTTGTTGCAAGAGAATTTTTAGCTAAGAAATTGTTAATGGAAAAAAACGTGTGGGGTGGAGTATTACGAGAAGAAGGCATGAAGCATGACACACAAATAAGAGTGGGGTATACATCCGACATGGAGAAAACCAAGGTATTGAGCTTTCAATGCTACATATGGGAAGAAACTGATATGAGAGACTGGTCGAGAAATTAGCTACTTCCAGATTAGTCGATTCATTCAATGATGAAGAATTAAGAGTTTTCACGAAGACGGGACACGGGCCTAGCTACCTCGAGAGGCGAATTTTTATTACATCGCGACTACTTTCCTGACATTTGAAGACCGCGACGTGCCAACGCCTCGAAAACCTAAGGGTTCCTCCGCACAATTCGCAATACGCGTTGTAACAATGATTTTCTCACAAGTTTTACTTTTTACAAAGACAACACCGTGGCCAACAACTTGCCAAGATGTGGAAACGCCCCAGTCAAATTTTTGAGCTATGAAGATTAGTTGTCCGCCTACCTTTATGCCAAGAGTCCACCAATTTCATCAAGAATGTTCAGTTCCAAGAGTGTTCCAGCAGACAAATTCAAGCTAGTATCAATAAGCAACCCACAACATTCATCTGATCTCGCGACTACATAACCAAAGAGAGTTTGTTCCTTATCTCCCTCTTTCATTTTATATCTTTTAATTGTTTTTATACAATGAGGGCATTGTATAATTTAAGTGTGGGGTAGGGGATCAAATAAAAGGAAAAGAGCATGCTAGAAAAAATATATATGCTAGATTTTTTTAACAAAATGAAAATATACATAGACTTGAAAAAATGGTTTAAAATAGGAAAATCAAGAAAAATTTTAAATTGTGCTTTTGTTAGAACTAAGTTTGCTAGTATCGTGTGGGATAATTTGATGCAAATTTAAAGGTTTAGTTAAGCTAATAGTTATAGTATATTTGTGGCTTCCTAGTTCTAGTGAAATCATGAGTTAAAAACACGAACTTGTGTAGTTTGAGGGACATAATATGTTTTGCATCATGTACTTGAAATGTATCCACTAAAATTATGTAGCCATTGCACTTTAGACTAATACCTTTAACCAATAAGGGTTGAGGTTTAGGTCCCTTGCTTAAGCATATGTTTTTCTTTTAGGTTTTATTTTGAGAGAATAAAAGTGAGATATGAAGAAAATGAATAATGTTGTGATAAAAAAAAGAAAAAAGAAGTTGTCAAAAGTTGTTGAATAAATACAAGTTTGCAAAGTATAAAGATCTTGAAGAAGTGAAGAATAAGGAAAATTGGAAGGGATTATTTGATTTGTAATTTTCTTTCTAGATTATTTTGTCATATGTATGCTTGGGAACTTAACAAAAATTACATTGAGGTTAAGAAAGTTTTATGAGGATGTATTTGAAGGGATGCATAAATGAATGTTGTTCAAAATAAGTAGGGAATGTTTATGAGGATTGTGAGTACGTAGGACACGGGAAGTAATTAGGGTCTAGACAAAAATATATGCATTGAGGAGAGACATAATTTGTGAATTCAAATTGGTCTATTCTATGTGATGTTGGTTGGAAAAGTTTTGATATAGCATAATAACATTCTAGTTTGCTTGAGGACAAGCAAAATGTTATATTTTTAGATATATGATACTTAAAGATAAGTGTGAGGTATTTTAAAATGTTCAATTACAATTAAAATGAGAGATGGGATGCAAAAAGAGGAGAACGGAGCTGAAAAAGACACAAAAAGGATGTTGTTGGCAGGACCCCGCATCAGTGTTTTGACCATATATCATGACTCGTAACTTCGATTAAAGTGATTCAAAATGATTTAAAAACTAGACAAAATTTCGGACGACTTTCATGTTTGAGAAAAAATGTGAAATCCAAACACAACGACATCGTGATGACCACCACGACATGGTAAATGGAAATTTTGCGATCGTTGAGCTGACTTGGAGAATACAGTATATCCATGAAGACCACAACGTTGTTCCTCTTAACCACATCATGGTGGCCAGAATTTGGCAAGTATATATATATTCCAGACATTAGGCCGTTTCCAGAAGGTGGAGGCCTAAGGGTTGCGATTATTCACGAGGAAAAGCCCTCTAGAGGTCGATTTTGAAGCTAGAGATTCAATTGGAGCCAGGATTTGGAGATTCAAGTGCTATTGTATCGAGATTTCACTTCAAGTTTTCTTGATGATCGTGTCTTTGCATTATTTTGGTGATTTTTTTCTACTTTAGTTTACTGAATATGGTGTAAAAACCTTTACTTTCACTAGATATTGATGAACCATTGTTGATATGCTATGATTTCGTTAGTAGGATTAACTCATTTTGGTTTTTACTTGTGTTCAATTGATTGCTTTACCTTTCATATTAATGTTATGATTTTTATTGTTTATTGCTGAGTATTATTAGGATTAGATGATCATTCTATCTTGATGTACTTAATCATATGAATCTATGATCATTAGGTTTGTATGACTATGACTTTGATCATAAGCCTAAGGTTAAATAATATTAATCGGTGGCTTTGATTGCGTTATAGAGCATTAGATATTCATGATACGCTTAGATTGATTGTCATGATCATTAAAAGATATTACTAGATCATATCGTTCATAGTTCGAATACATTTAATTAATTATGTGGTCACTAATTGCATGATCATTGTATTAGTTGTTCATTAATTATTAGTACTAAGAAATCCAATCAAGATAACTAGTCATATTACAATTCGGTAATCAATTCATTAATCCATATTACCTCTAATAAATCAAACATAAAAACTTTGGGGGATTCGTATTCTAGTGGAAGTACTTCTTATCTACTGTTTCCATTTAGTTCTTTAATTTCGTTGATTAATTAATTGTTAAAATAAGTTTAATTTAGTTTACACAAAAAACCACCATTTAATTTACTATTATTAAGTTAATAAATATTTGAATTATTTGATCTAAACCATCATGTTCCTTGTGTTCGACACCTCTTCTTAACACAACTATATTACTTCACGACTAGGTACGCTGCCTATTTGTGTTTAAGACTAGTGGAGATTAGATATGACTTTAAAATAAAAAAACGAGTGTATTAATAAACACATTAGAAATCACTAAGCTTTGTGCTTACACAGTTGATTATGTTTTTTTTTAGGTTTAATCGGTTATTGTGGGAAGGTGAAGGCGTGATTGTACATACTCATAAAAAACATTGAGGATTCCGCATTTATTATAATACTGTGATTTTTCAACAAATGTAATTTTGAACAAACGGTTTTATTAACATGGATTTTATAATTATGATGTTTTATCTTAAGTAGAAAAAAAATTTGGTTGTGGAAATGAGACGTTACAGTAAACACAAAAAAATTATTTAGGTAGACAGTGAATCAACCATACAAAATCATGTGACACTCGATATGACATTATTCTCACATTGACATGTCAGTTAACCACACATGTTCCATCAACAAAATAATCTCACAAGTGACAAATCATATTAACTTATATATTTGCAATGACGTACCGGTTAACCACACACACTCTATCATCAAAATATAAAAAATATGTGCGTTGTCATTGGGAACACATGACTCACGCTTTGATATATAAGACTTGAATTTTGTTTTAATAGTTGGTTAATATTTTTAATCTTGAAACAGAATCAGACCGAACCCTTTCGATAACTTCAGTCTCAAAATACAAAAAGGCGGTGAGGGTTTTAATTGCAAAGCATTTTAAAAACGACCTCATTAGGAATCATAGATACCTCCTTAAACCTTTCTTAGAGTATTAGAATGCGTGTGCATTCTCTTGATTCAATGATAGTGTTTTTATTAAACATGTGAAGACACATGTGGTATTATTATATATATATATATATATATATATATATATATATATATATATATATATATATATATTAATTAATTATACCATATACTACATTTAAACCTTTTAAATTTATATTCTTTTCTTTTTAATTTAATTCTCTTATTAAATTAAGTTCAAGTATATTCAAATTTTAATTCAAGTTTAAATAACATTCAAATTTTAAACAATTAAATATTCAGATTTGAATTCTTATTAAATAATATCTCAAATTAATCAAAATTTTGAATATTCAGATTTAAGCAACTAAAATAATATTTTAAACAAAGGGCTTATTCCCAGATTTTCGAAATTTGATCAAAATCCCAAATCTGAAAATCGGCTAAGCAAGTCGTGTCTAGCCGCGGGGGGGGGGGGGGGGGGGGGGGTATGTCTCATTTGCGACTAGCATATTTTTTTTCTAATTTTTACAATTTTTTTGCAGTTAAGTAAAACCTATTAGGCTCTCATACCATTGTTATGTTTTATTAGCATCAATACATTATCTTAAGACAGCGGAACCAATCAAAAGATATACCTAAATATACATGCACAATAGATCTAGGTTTTACTAGTTATAGCAACGAACTTTAAAATTCAACTAGAAAGAAACATATTAACATCTTGATTGCTCGATTGGTATCTCATACGTGTCAGTGCATGCAATGGATGAAGGATCCAAAGTAGAACCTCTCTAATGTAGTCAGACTCACAAACACCAAAAGAAAAATGAATAAACCATAGTCACATAATTCGTGGTACGCTTTGGTATGGGTACGGGTACGTGGTATGCAATTCGCTAGGTCCTTGAAATTCGGTACGAGGGGGGTAGGCTCATTTCGGTATGCTCCGGGACGCTCTGGTACGATGTACCAAATATTGTAGTACCATGTACCAAATTCAAAACTTATTAGATGAACTTAAAACTTGCAGTCAAACTAACATAAAAAATTCAAAATAAATTACATCAAATCCGACAAACATCAAAAGTCAAAATAGAAAACATAAACTTAAAACTTAAAACTCAAACATGTAACTTAATCCACTATTCCAGACCATAAGTAGACCACCATTCAATTGCTTACATAGTAGACGCATTCATTTGAGCTACCGGTAGAGAATAAAGACTCTTCTTCATGTTAAATGTGGCAAACTGTTCTAGCAACAATCGTTCTTCGTCTCTATTTTCAGAAACGTGATTAAATGCTTCCATTACACCTTGTATAACTTCTTTATCAAGGTTTTGCGCTTTTCTACGAGTTCCACCCGATGCTAATGTTTCAAGATAGCGGCTATCGTAAAACCGTGGAGTTAAAGAAAATCCTAAACAGTGTAACGGGATGCTCATTTTCTCCCACCTGTTCAATACAATTTGTTGTACTTGAGGGAAATATGATGCATACATATTTTCCTTCATCAAATCTTGTATTTCCCCCAACATATTATCCATATTTTCATAAATTTCGCCCATTTTCAGGCCTTCACCATCGCAAAATTTGATCAAACGTTAAATTGGCTTCGTGATGCGTAAAATATTTTCAACTTTGACCCAAAAGTCATCATCTATTATATGATTAACAACAAGATGTCCAATTGTTCTAGTGTGTTCATCGCCATGTTTCACCCAATCTCTCCATGAATTACAAGCAATTGTTGTAGATAGTGTCTCTCTACAACTGAATAACCTCTTCAACAAAACATAATGAGAAACAAATCAGGTTTTTGCAACCCTTAAAAGCTCCAACTTTGAAGTCTCCCTAAAAATGGACAAAGCTTGTACAAGATTAAGAAAATATTTGATAATCGTTTTCCCCTTTTTATACGTGTCCTGTAACCAAATAAACTCGCTTGCAAAATCTTTAAAAATAAGGTTTAAGGTATGAATACAACATGGCGACCAAAAAATATGCTTGTACATCTTTTCCACTTCCTTTCCAGCAACTTTATAATTGGCAGCATTGTCTGTCACAACACTAAGAACATTACTTGGGCCAACAGAATCAATCGCTTGGCTTAGAAAATGAGCAATTGCTTTACCTGTTTTCTATACTCCAGAGAAGTCACAGTGGAATACATAAACATAGAACCACGACTGTTTACAGCAAGAACATTGAGCAATGGCTTATGTTTTATGTTTGACCACTCATGAGATACAATAGAAATAGCGTGTGAATACCATGTTTCTTTAAAGAGTATCAAGTATTTCTCAACATCTCTAACATAATCGTCTAGTAAAACAGTTCTTGCTTTCTCACTTGATGGCGCTTTATAACCTTCGGGTGCCTTTCTTAACACGTTTACCATGTCACGGAATTGAGGATTCCGCAAAACATTAAATGAAATCCCATTAGCATATAAGGCCCTCACAATTTTCAAATCAACTGCACTTCTCTCCATTATTGCAAAATATTGCTCTATTGGTTTTTTAGAGCTCAAACTTGGTTTTTTTTTTTGTTAAAACATAACTTCTTAGGGATTTAGAGACTCCAAATTTTTCAGCCTCTTTCACTTTCTTTTGCAACCTTTCATAAGTTTCTCAGTCTTTTAGTACAACGGGACACATCTTAATTTCAGCTTTTTCCGAGTTGAGCACCAAAAAAATGAGTATAAATACGGGTATAAGAACTAGTGAATGTTCCATGACAATGTTTACAAACCCATTTTTTAGAACCACTAGGATTTTTACTACTACCAGCACTAATAAAAGTAACTTCATCATATAAAGGCTTAGCATCTACACTTTGTGTTTTTGGCTATGTACCTTGACTCCCATAACTTGTCTGAACTTCTGATTCTAATTGTGGTTAATTATCGTTGTCTAATTCATTGCCAAGATCAACATATTGATCTTCTTCCTCGTGGTATTATTGTGATTGGGATTATTGTCCTCCATCATCTTCCTAACAGGTATTAATACCTCTTTTCTTTCCAAAAACCATGATACTTTAAGTTCTAACTGTAATCGTTACTGGGTTTCGGATTCAAGAACAAAACCAAACTATCAAATTTGAAATTTGATGTTCTGGATTACAATTGAATGAAAAATACGATGGAATGGAAGCCTAATATAGGCCTAATTACAGAATATGGAATCAATTTTGAAAAGTCGCTCATGAATTGTTCGGTTACAGAAAAACACAGTCGACACGATCAACTCTTCAAATTCCAACCTGTGTTTCAAATTGATTGCAGACGTGTTTTGGAATCAGGCGGTTCGTGATTGCTACAGCATCTGGTACGTTCGAATTGAATATTTGGAACATCAATTCAAGTTCATGAATCGCGACCCAGAGCGTACCTGGTACACGTTCGTATCGAGTTTTGGTACGAGCGATTTGGATCGCAGATCGCGCCTACCCCAACGATTTCTGTGACTATAGAATAAACCCTATGCAAGGGTTTAATCGAAAATCCCTAACCCTAGGAGAAAGGTTGGAAATTTCATATATGGAGAGTGACAAAGATAGAGGTGGGACGATTTTAAGAGAGAAATCAATCACTCTAAGGTTTACCCCTAATACTCTATTTATAGATGCATATACAATCCTAAAATGATTTAAACTCTTAAGGTTAATCTTTATCTAATTCAAACCTTCCTTATCCCGCCTTATCCCTATCAGAGAGCTAGCCAAAACTATCAACCTCTATGCTATGCTCTGAGAGCTTCTACAATATTCAAATTAATCTCTAAGAATTAATTAATATTCACATTCTTTAATTAATTAAAATAGTTTAACTAATTCCAAAATAATTTCAAATTAATTTATTATTTCCTAAATAAATTAATAACTTAGTTTTCTCTATTTGCTTATTGTTATTTGGATCATGAGTCAATCCAAAATAATCATATTCTTATTAGAAATATTATTAAAATAGTTAATAACCTTGAACACTATCTCCACCATTTCTTTAACTTGAGTTTGGATTATAATAAAAAAAAATCTTTCTAATTTCAAGTTACTAAGAAAATATGATGTATTTTATATAAAAAAAATTAGGATGTTACCGTCTTGAGCCCATTAAACCAGTCGATAAAGTTTAGGTCAACGAATATTATAAATGAATCTCTTAATACCAATTGTAACTCTAAGACAGGAACATGACATTGTAAATGCACTAAATACATAAAAGTTGTATAGCAATGAATATATATATATATATATATATATATATATATATATATATATATATATATATATATATATATATGTGTGTGTGTGTGTGTGGGGGGGGGGGGGGGGGGGGGGGGGGGGGTTATCTTGAGGATGTAGCTTAATTACTCTAATCATGTCAACCAGGTTAAATCCTTGTGCTGTTTGTTATTCTTCAACGTCTTTATCATTGTTCTTGTGTTTGTCGAAGTACTTAATTACCTAACAGGATGATGACAAAAATGGAGCAATTCAGTATCACATCAAATACAACGAATTGTGATAGGAGTCAGGAGAGATCAATTCCCAAAGGAGAAATGAACACCGAGCAGGTTACACAGAAGTGACTCCCTATCCCTACACAGAACATGCAATGTCCTTGAATTTATACTAAATTTAACCAACAGAAATATATCGCAAAAAAATTCTATATTAAAATGTACCTGTTAGTTTGTTAGTCGCATTTTATAGCTGCATATAGGTAACGAACAAAGAGCAACGAGGCATTGAAACCCACACTTCCAAGTATCAAAAATATGCCGAAACAGACACAAGCCATATAGCCGAAGAAAAAGGAGGTTTGCATGAAACCATTCATGTCTGATCTCTCAAAATAATAATAGATGCAATAAACATATATATACAATCCAGTAGAGCCTCCACACAGAAATGACCTGTGTCAATTAAAAAACTCTTATTAGTTATTACTTATAACTTATTAGCTCATGCATATAGCAATTCAAGACCATAATCAGTAATCACACCAAGTAAATATTTAAACGTACCTCCACCACCATTGATGATCTTCAGCAGCAAGCTGGAAGTATGTCAGTGCCACAGAAACTAAAGCAGTCATGATGAGAAGAAGAAAGAAGACTATCGACACAATACTATAAAGTGTGTAAATGCGATGTCCCCAAACACTTGCAAATATGTAATACAACTGAATATAGATAACACTGAAAGGCAAAATTCCTGCTAAAGCCATCTGAGGAAGAACACCCCTATACCAACGCAGCTTAGGAACCTCTCTAGGAATTTTAGCAGTTTTGCAGGGAGCTTGGAATTCAGACATTCTTGTTTTCCCAATAATGCCTCCTAAAAGATGCAATGGTGATGCTATGAATATCCACAAGAGAGATAACATGACTATTGCTCTCAATGGTAATGCAGTAGTTGATCCATAAAATGTCGCAACAATGTCTAGGAAAGTAAAAGTAACAAAGATTGGCCCAAAATATAATACTCCTGTGAGTATTAGGTTCTTCATCTGTCAAGGCGAAAAAAAAAGAGAGAGACAATCAGTTTAAGTGAATAAAAATTCCTCAAAATCATGTGTTAAACTAAGTTTTGATATTTTCACATACCCAGTTTGTTCCTTCGAGTTTAAAATAGAAGGAAACAGAAGTATATCCTGAGACCAAAGATGTTAGTGCATATAAAATGATAAGTGTTTTCCAGAGTACTCCTCGCATATAGGGCTGAAAAACACCTAGGAGGCCTAGAGCAAGAAATGCTACGATACTGCAATTGTGACAAAAGAATAGTTACAAAAGTAGTAATTAAATTTTTTCGAAAAAAAAAATCATATATTTCACGACATATGAATGTATTTTTCAATATATGAATTTGTATTTCCCAATAAAAGATTGTATTGGGAAATATATTACCATTTATATTCTCAAAAAATAATGCTTAAAGGTTTTTTTTAATGTGGTGGGACCACTCAAAAGGCAATTTCACAATTTGCAATTGGACCTATTGCGAAATTAATATATTTTACATGAGATGTACCATTTTAGTAATTTTTGTTGTTATATTTAAAATAATAAGAGCACAAGTAGGCAAGCTTCATGCTTGAGATGCTTAATAAAGTTTCATATTCTTTGAAGATACTCACACTACAAGCAACTGGGTTCCAGCACCAAGAGCCGCAGCAAATAAAGACTTGTGCTGTGGGAATCTAAATACATCACCATGAACATTCTTCCATCCTATCTCTTCTTGCTTATTATAACTCAATATATCCTCTTCCACATCACCTAAGTTCCTTTCGTTTTTCATGCAATGGGAAAACAACAAACGCAACAAAAGAGTTATTCTATTTGACAAACATAACAAACACAATAACTTGAATACGCAAACTTATTTTTTGTGAGTAGAATCAATACTTGGAAATGTCTTTGCGAAGGACTAGCAAGTAAAATGTGAGTAAGGAAATGATGAGAATGAGGAGTATGACACTTGAGTATGTAATTGAGTGATGATGTATCGACATGTGGTGAGGTAAAATGGAAGAACCAATGTATTTCTCCATTCTCCTATCAAATGATTGTTGTGTCATTTTCCACTGAACTGAGTATGTGAACTCCACATCAACTTCCTTGTCTTCAGTAATGTCTGTAAATGAATCTCTAGGCATTCGGAGATTGACCTCAATAACATGATCCTTATTATAAAAAACTTGGAAATCAAAATGTTTGTAAAGGGAATACTCTGTTTTGATCCTTCCATATCCTTTATTTCTTAACACTCCAATAAAAGCCCACATTGGTAAGTCATCATAGTATAATTGCATATAGTAGTCCTTCGCTATAGCCCTTTTGAACTTAGAAACATCTGTTTTACTCAGTGTCTTATTGCATAAGACTTCTAAATCTTTATCCACAAGGAATTCAAGCTTATATGGAGTTGAAACAAGACGATCTCCATTCAACATCTCTCCTAAATTAAGCTTCTTCTCTTTGACAACATCTGTTATTAGATAAAAAAAAATATGTGAGGAATGAGTACGTAAATATGGAGAGTTAAAATGACTGAAAGAGAACAAAAGGAAGACCCAACACATTCATGAAAGAATTAAGTACCTTGAGAACAAAATGGAAGTTCATAATAAGCATATGTTTCTCTGAAAACAAAGTAAACAAGAATAAGAAGACACACACACACACACATACAACTTTGGAGGAAATGTGTCTAACCTAGAATTATGGAATGGGGCTATTTTGTTGGCATAGAAGGGGACTGTATCACCTTCACTGTAGCTATGATCAGAGGCATCTGATTCTACTTGGATTCCAAGGTAGATCAGTAGAAGTATAAGAAAAGGGTATTTTTGTAATTGTACCATTCCTGTTTATCTATAAATAAAAGTGAGAAAACATGAGCAAATGTGATACCAAAAATAAGAGATATCATTACAGGGCATCTTGCAAGAATCTTGTGGATGTTGGAAAAGTGGAAGATTGGAATAAACAAATTCTTCATTCTGCTATGTCTTACACATTTAGGCGTTTATCTGTTAATCAATACTTTCACAAGAAAATTCATTAAGGCGTTGCTAATTCTTTTCAAAGGCAAAGTAATTCGAGGGCATATAAAAGAAAAAGCTCATAGTCGAGACCCTGTTTTTGTCAATTCAATGGAGTATTCGATAAACGAATGTAATTACTGCGACAAGAACAATCAAAAACCAAGCTCAAAAGTGAATCGTAGTATCAAGATATGAACAATCAAACATAAGTAATTATCCAAAAAACCAGTTCAATTGAAATTACAAAGAACGTGGGATGATCAGTGATAGAGAAAGAGAGGACCTTTTACAGTGAAGAAGCACGATGCGATGATGGAAAAGTTTTGAACTGGTTGGAACCTGAAGTAGTGTTGGGGATGGAGAGACGACTTTGACTTTGACTCTTAACTTTGTTCAGCCAGGTCGTTACTTGTTCAAATTATTTTGATGAAGTTAATAATGTTTGAGTTATTTTTTTTATGATATTTTTAAAAGGGAGCTCATTCTTTCACTTATTTTTTTTATTCATCCACATAATTTGTTACCTAATGGACGGTTATACACTTTATTTAAATAGATAGTGTGTTTTAGATTTTAATTATTACACGTCTTCTTTTATGCGCCTCAACCAATTAACACTCCTTCTTCCTCATGACGTTCCTTCCTACTTTGGTACTTCAATCTTCAGCCAACGTATACGTTTTGCAATCTTCGTCCCTGTAAATGTGTTGAAGGACCAAAATGCAGTGATCAGAGAGTCCACGTTTCTTAACACGACTGGTTAGTAACATATTCCCGTCACCGGTCACTCGACTATAAGGTTTACATTTACCGGGAAGACAGCCGTCCAGAACCGCATCATCAGAGCTCCGGAATGCTGTCACGTAAACTTCACAAATAACTTCTCGTCCAACTTGGTAATTTCACACACTTTTGGTTCGAGAAAGTCGGGTTCCTTCAAGACCAGTTTACTGGTAATGGATCTGAGAACATGGAGAAAAGGAAAAGTCCGCTGGAAAATTGAAAACTCGATGGAAATCACGAGGAAACGGAGGATATACGAATTGGGTTCATAGGAGCAACATGGGTTCGGAGGGGAAAAAGTGACGAGCAGTTGCCGGCTGTATTCCGTTCCGATGAGTTTATCACATTGCAGCTTTGAAGGAGGAAGATTGTTGTGCGTCGTGTTTGGAAAGAGAATCAAATCAACTCTCAAAAAACCCTTGGAATATTTAATACATTGTATAATTAAGTTAGGGGCATAATGGTCAATTACTAGCAAAAGTATGTGGATCGATAAAAAAAAAGCAGTGGATTTATCAGCTCCATTTTTAAAATGATAATAAACTTTTGTATATGTACTATTTTGATATTTCAAATTTATTGAACTGTTTTACCGATAATATTCTGTTTATATATATAAAAAAAGAATAATGACTTAAAAACATAACATATTATTTGATTTTTACATATTTGGTTTCAGATTTTCTTTTTATTTTTCATATTTACCTATTAAACTTGTTTGCTGACATGGCTGCACATTGTAACATCCTAAAAATTATAGTAAAAATTTTCATTTTTGAAACTCATAATTAATCCATAAATCATATAAAAACATTTTTTTCAAAAACGTAGTCAAAATCAGAGTATCCCAAAATCATCAATCAATAGAATATCCAAGGATGATGTGCATAATCATGTATTTGCCTTGCCTCAATCATCTGCTATACCTAGGGGTGTAAACGAGCCGAGCCGAGTCTGAGCCTGACCAAGCTCGAGCTCTGCTCGTTTAATTTTGTGGAAACTAGAGCTCGATTCAAGCTTTAAAATGAAGCTCGAGCTCGACCTGTGAACAATTTAGTGGGCTCGCGAGCCTAAATGAGCATATATATATATATATATATATATATATATATATATATATATATATATATATATATATATATATATATATATATATATATATATATAGGCTCGCGAGTCCACTAATTGAAGCTTGACTCGAGCTCGACTATGACTTATTTAATCCGATCTCAAATCGACCTTTTAACGAGTCGATCCCGAGTAGCTCACGAGTAGCTCGACTCACTTACACCTCTAGCTATACTTGAAACCATGAAATCAAACTGTAAGTCAAAGCTTAGTGAGTTCCCCCAAAACACCACACACACACACACACAAAACATATAAAGGCATGCATATTTGGTCCACAGTCATCGGACTGGATTACCCCTAAGCCCACAGCACAAATTTGGATTGCCCTCCCGACCCACAACTCATGTCTGGATTACTCTCGAGCCCACAACATATGTCTGGATTGCCCTCCCTACCCTCAACTTATGTTTGGATTGCTCCCGAGTTTGTTGGATTCTGCACAAAACAATATTCCTTCAACACAACCGCATTATGTTAACATATACAACAGATAAACATGTAACCAACAACACAAGTAACCATACAGATCTACTAATCTAATAGATCATTACCACATAGCTGTTTGATTAGGTGTCTAAGCCTATAACTATAATAGGTATGTACTTGACTTGAGAGTACCATGGTCCATTTTGGGTTGCATTCACCAGAACAATCTATTAGGATGTATATTTGAGAAAGAGGCTATTTATGATTTATTGATATATTATAAGTCTAATATATTAATTGAGGAATCATATTATTTAATTAGTATTGATCAAGAATTAATTTGGAATTAATTTAGTGATCAAAAGAGACTAATTAAATTTATAGGGGCTGATTGTGTAAATCAAAGATACATATTGGTTGGGCTAATAATCCATGATTGATTAGTGATGGGCTAAGATTATGTAAGTATCCATATAGTGTTAGTCCATTACAAGCCCAAGTGTAAAAATTAGGGTTTACAGATAACCCTTGGAATTCTACACTATATATATAACCCCTTGGTCTAAAATTTGAATGCTAGTCATCTTAGAGATACTATAGTTGAATTCTTGAGTGCCTCTAACCTCTCCCTCAAGTTCTCCAATTGTTGGTGGTGTTTTGTGAACCATTTGAGGCATCACACTTGAGGTCCTAAGTTCTTAAAGGCCAAATACAACAAGCTACAACAAAATGCATCCTTCTAACTAGTTTTTATGATTCATATATCAAGTTATATGCTAGTTTAGGCTTCATGCTTTAGAAAATTGTTTATTGCATGTATAACTAGAGAAAACTTAGATCAAAAGCATTAGGGTTGTATGTGCACCATATGGATGTTATAGTGCTCGAAACCCATCAGTGCCATCAGAACCTAGGATTTTTTTTCTGTTATATTGATTCTTGGTTAATTTTCAAAGCTGAAAAAATCACATTTTTCGCCTCTAACTGATGAACTCGACGAGTCCAATGATCTGACTCGACGAGTTCACTCACAGACTGGCAACTCGGCAATTCCAGTTCATGCACTCGACGAGTAGAAACTTCTGCTTGGAGATTTTCGAGCTTTTTGGCCAGAATTGGATTAGGATCATCACCACAAACTATTTTGTATCATAAATTTTGTTTTTTCTGATATGGTGATGTTTGTCCTCATCCAATTAAAGGACAATTATCAAATTTTAAGAAAATAAGTTGATTATTTGTATTGTTTGATTTGAATTGCCTTGCCTTATGAGTTAGAATAGATCAATGATAAATTATATGATAATTTTATTAATTAAAATTGATTTAAATGTTTTTTAAATAAGTCCATAACTTGTCCTCAAGTTATGGAACATCAAGAGTCTCATTCATTAAAATACATTAACTCATAAGTTATGGAACCCAAAAGTTTTGAAGAGTTTCAAAACTTGCCCTCAAGTTTTTGAATTTGTAAAGTCTCACTTATGAAACAGTTAATTCCAAACCTTAGAATTTTAAAAGTTTAAAACTTAACCCATATACTATTATTAATATTATAAGTTTAGTAATTATATATATATATATATATATATATATATATATATATATATATATATATATATATATATGTATGTATGTATGTATGTATGTATAAGACAAGTCATTCTTACCATTAGTAGGCCTCATTCACAAAGCCAATCTATAAGGGGGTATGAGGATACTGCCTATAAAATGGTGGTTTAATGGGTGTCCACTCTCGCCGACCGCTTCCTTAATTGGTGGAGGGTCGTTAGCCGAACGGGTAGGATATGACATTAATTCTCATTAAAAGTATAATGATAATTATAAAGTAACTAAATGTTTTATAAAATTTAGAATCTTTGTTAATTTAAGAAAAATGTGAAAATGATGCTATTGCATGAAATTACACTTTGCACCTTCCCAAGTCGTTAATGGAGCGTGTGTGGTTAACCGTCACATTAACTTAGATTAGTAAGGGTGGCAAAGGGTCGCTTGATGTTTGTCATAGATCAATGGGGCGTGTGTGGTTTACCAGCACATTGATTAGGTGATAAATGACATCAAGAGTACCAAACACATTTGTGTGACATCCCTATTTTTCACGGCCAGAAAAGACCGATTTTGTTTATGCTTTATAAAAATCAGAGTACTTCTTTTAATAAAAATGTTGCGGAATTTGTTACCAGTAAAACATGATAAATACATTATCAAAGCATTTCTGAAGAAATGTATTTTTATTCATTTTAAAACATTTGGGATGTCATCATTAATACAGAAACATAAGCATAAACAAAACTTACATTCATTATCACTAGTGATTTATATCTACTTAATCTCTCAGTGTAATGTGACTTCATATTAACACCTGTGATATAAATAAACTGAGTGGGTCAGGTTGGGAAACTTGGTGAGTACATAGGGTTTTCAACCCACAATAATATAATTATTATGTTTAATCGTCAAACAGTTAATTCAATTACCCATCCCCATTATCTTCTTTACTCTTAAGGGTCTACCCTAAGAATCGGCTACTCCTCGTTAATTCATTCCTAAGGATCATCCTAAGGAATCGGCACGAAATCCATCGTTGCAATGGTTTACTCAACGGGCACTAAATCTATAGCTGCCAGGGTTTGCTCAACAGGCACTAAATCCATAGCTGCCAGGGCTATTTCGTTTATCAACAATATCCACTCACAATACGTGTCAATGGGTTTTTAGAGTACACCGGTGAACACATCGTTCACAATACCTACAGGTTGCGAGCCTGCTAGTGTTCCACTGGACTGTCTAGAATAGTTCGTGGTTGTCAACCATACTCTGCTGAATGACGGGGCCATCATTTGGGAAAAAGGCTTCTCACATCGTCCGCCTCTCACCCTCAACTCACGGTCTATTTCACCTGTCAACTCATCATCCAACTCATACTCCATCTATTACATCTACCCATGTTTTACCCCAACATTATCGTAGATATAAAATATATATACAGTTTAAATCATTTAAAACATGTAAAAATCATTCATTTAGCATAGATAGCAATTATACAGATAATATTCACACATAGCACGTAGTTTATATAAAATACTTCATATCTATGTGTAAGATGAAAGTAACTATGCACTCACCTGAAAGGTGGTGACTCGGTACTTGGACAACACTTCGTTATCTCAAAACAATTTTCCCTCGACAAAACCTAGTATCAATATCACTAGGGTTTAGTCTAACGTTAACCGCGACTAATTAATAGTCTAACTATTATTATTATTATATAAGTGTTAAACAACGCTCTATATAACTCATAATAATAGGCCAAATAATCATTTTAAGGGACCTAATAACATTACTATAATTATTTAAAAGCTATATTTAAAATAGCGTAGGTGTAGCTCACTTACAGCGGGTTTTAAAGAAAATCGGGATCCGCTGGAGCAGCGTTCCTGAGCCGAAAGGCTCTTCTTCTCGGAGCCGTCGGGCGCTCCAGGGCTTCCGCCTCGTGCTAGGGAGGTTCCCTAGGCTTTTCGGGGGGTTTCGGGGCTAGAGGGAAGTTCTAGAGAGAGAGGGAAGTTATGGGAGGTGTGAGGAATGAATGGAGAACTCACCACTTATTTATAGGGGCTGGAGGAAGGTTCACGTCATGAATTTTTAATATTCACGTCGTGAGCCAGGCTGGCTACAGCCAGGCGCAGCCTGGTGCTGACACGTGGCATCGCACACAGGGTGGAAATCAGCCGATTTTAAAAAACTCATAACATTCGCATACGAACTCCGTTTTCGACGTTCTTTATATCCACGCGTAGGTAAAAAGAAGATCTACAACTTTCATTTAGACTTCATCGGTTAATTCTTGACTGATCTAAAATTTAACAGTAGGAGGAGTTTAGACTGCTAAATGACCGCAAAGAATTCGTAACTCCTTCATACGGACTCCGTTTTCGTCTATCTTTTTACCGTTGAGTTCCTATTAATGAGATCTTAAACTCTCATTTAGGTCACGTAAGCCAAAAACCACTCGAACTAAAATTCGAGTTTCGGGTCGTGCACTGCTAAGCCGAATCGTAGAAAAATCATAACTTCCTCATACGTAGTTAGATTTGGGCATTCTTTTTTGTATGTTCTCGGTTTAAAATATACTACAACTTTCATTTAGATTGCTAAGGCTAAATGTCGCTCCATCGTAAATTTACTATTTACGCTTCCCGGTGTCGTGCCGGTTTTGCAGTAAAACTTTGACGGGCCATAACTTCTTCGTTATAACTCGGATTTCGGCGTTCTTCATATGTACGGAAACCTTGAGACATATTATAGAACTTGGTTAAGACTATTTATTATAAGTAATCTTTTGCCGAAAAGTCATTTTCGACCACTATTATCTCTAAATTGACAAGCCCGGATCTACGGGCGTTACAATTTGCATGGTTATTCACACCTTATTTTTGATCCTCGGTATACCAGTCACAAACTTGAAGTGCATTATCGAGATTTAAACATGCCATTGAAAAGTTCAATGAATCTCAAAAGAATCTAGGAATTTCAATCCAAATATAACTTAATATCCAAATTCATTTTTCATGGTGCAAATTGGTAAATCGCCATTTACCTACCTTCGAATATTTTGCAATTGGATTACAACATACCTCTTCCGAATTGTGAAATATTGTGTTGGGTCCTAGACTTAATATTTTGTTTGGGTGTAATATTAAGGATTCTTATCTAATCTAAACTTTGTCTTTCTTTTTCAGATGTCTTCTGACACTGCTTCTAGCTCAAACCCTTCGAGCTCTTTCTCCCTCATGAACTTGTATGGGAGGGTCATCTTTGATAGTTTGAACTTCAATGATTCGATTCATAACATTAGGATGGTCACTCGCTACGAGGATGAGGAATATGTCCTCGACAAAGAGCTCAAGGAGATTGATGATGTCACTACTACTCCTGAAGACGTTGTTGAGTATAGGGCACATGAGAAGGATGCTACAAAGGTGTCTTGTATCATGCTTGCCACTATGACAGTTGAACTCCAAAAGTCCTATGAGGACTACTACCCTTTCGAGATGCACCAAGACTTGATGGAAAGATACCATCAAAGTGCTCGTTAGGAAAGGTATGAAAGCATTGCCTCCATGATAACAACAAAAATGAAGGATGGAGAGTCCATCACGGCCCGCTTGCAGAAAATGTAAAGGTTTGTGGACTGCTTGTTGAAGTTGAATGTGAACTTCGATGAAGAGTTGGCCATTGATATTATCCTACATTCTTTGCCTCCTTGTTATGATTAGTTTCATATGACTTATCATATGAACAAGGAGGAGGTCACTCTTAGCAAGCTTCAAGGCCTTTTGAGAACTGCTGAAAGTAGTCTAAAAGGAAAATATGTTGTATTTACTCCTACTCCTACTGCTGCTGGCCCAGTCCTAGAAATTAGATATGGGAAAGGGAAGAAGAGGAAGGATCCTACTAAGAGCCGCAAGGGAAAGTCTCATGATGGATGTTGAGAGAAAAACATAAGACACACTTGAACAAACGTTAGAACAAGTATGATAGCAGAATTAGTTAATCTCAAAGGATCTAAAAGCTCAACAATAATAAGTTAATATGAAAGATGGTTAGATAGTTAGTTGCGGAAATATAAAGAAACATAAATGACAGTAGGTGATATATCAAGTAAACACATTAGTTGATTCATAACATGGAATGCATTCAAACCAAGTTAGTGAGTGAGATCAATCTTAGTGATAAAGTCACAAATGACTTGCTCCGAAGAGAGGTATTAATCAGTTGTGTTCAAGAGGATTTCAGAGAGTAAGAAAGATATGAGATGTGTACAGATAACTTGAAGATAGTTAAGATCTAGAGATGAGTAAGTAGAGATCTGTTTTGATTGATAAAGCGTAGTCTCTATTTATAGAGACTAAAGAGATACAATACATTTACTCTCTATGTGTAGCCATGCAAGGCATACTGGACAATAGAGAGTACTAAAAGAGATAGATACAAAATAGACTAAGTAGAGAAAGAAAGACTGCGGTAGCTTTGACGACTTCGGATGTGATTGTTGAGGGAGCTTGATTGCGGAGAGCTGTAGACTACGGTAGACAAAATTAAGAGGGTCACTTCATGTATCAACAATTTCCCCCCCTAAGTGACCTTTAATTTTTCTTCACTTATCAAGTTTAAGGAACTTGATCATGATCCACCAAAATTTCCTGACATTTTCTGTCACACCCCGAAAACCGAAGGCGGAAACATTTCCGGGGTTGACTCCACGTTGAGTATCAAATCCAATGTACATAGTAAGTAAAGTGAAACAAACATTACATTACATATTAAAAGTTTTACAATTTGTTTCAAAAGACACAGTTTATACAGTTGTGATACATAATATAGATATAAACAAAACGAACGAGCCTTGCACGCATACGATCCTGAACCAAGTAAGTCTTCGAGTACCTGTACTATCGTTGACCTGAGAACACAAGCAGTTTGAAAATCAGCATGACGCTGGTGAGTTCATAAGTAGTTTTGTTTTGTAAAAATGTTTATGTTTCCTTTCTGTTTCTGAAAATGTAACACATGCCAAGAAAATCCCATATTTTCTTAAAAGTTGGTTGTTGTATCACAAAAGTAAAGTATAGTTTGATTATCCACTTCATTGTTCTATTCCTTTTATGTACCAGTGTATTCCCAGGAAAGTCCCATACTTTCCTGAATTGTTAGTTATTGTAAAAGATGTAATGTTATACAGTTGGTTACACTTTTCTGGTTATGTATATGTTACCCAGGAATGCCCCATGCTTTCCTGTATGTTGGTTTTTAATGTGAAAGATGTATTCTGCTAAACCTGGTTATGTGAAAATGCAGTAAGTGGTTCATTATTACTATAAGTAAATATCTGTTATCCTAGTTGCGAGTTCCATAACCATACTAAAGACTGAACCTGTGGCAATAAGTAGTCCACAACCTTGTGGCAATAAGTAGTCCACAATCCTTATGACTTTCGTCACCCTTGAACCATTTCGGTTCGGCTGTAGCTAGCAGCCAGGTGTGGGGTAGTCAGCCCCGTATAGATCTATACACTCAAGTCACGCTCTCTAAATTCCAGAGATTCTGGTTACGGGTGTAGTCCTCCACTCGCGTATCTCTGTGGAGTGTTCGCCAAGGACGTGTCTCCAATCATACGGAATAACAAATTTACTTGTAATAATAGGATAATCCTCCATTCGCGTATCTCTGTGGAATGTTACCGAGGACAAGACAGTGTACGAAATATATTGTTCATGTGTTATAAAGTCATGCTTTTAACTGATAAAATGTGGAAATCATTTGTGAAATATATAAAACATAACACTTTATGAAACTCATTTCACAAATAAATGTTTAAATGATCTGTATATTCTACTAGTTATCAATTGTGTAATCAATATTAAAAGCATATGAAATGTGAAACACACACATGATAATAAGTTTTGAGTACAAGAAAACCCTTGTACTTTGCTTGTGCTCCCCCCTGAAAACAGTGAAAAACAGTGAAAAAGGTAGGGGTATGAACTCACGGACTCGGAAATGTGTCGGTTTTGGATACTAGACGTTGGTTCGGGGATTGTTTACTCGCGATGTCCCTATGTAAAATGTAATATTGCCATATAATACTAATTAGGTTTACAATCACTACTTATTTAGGACATTACACTCCAACGAGGTTAAACACCTCAAAACGAGCATTTGGAGTGACCCGGGTGACATCTACGGATGAAATATGGCACTAGGGACTTGGGACTTGAGTTTACTCTCCATAAGTAAACATTTAAATGAGTTTACAACCACAAAACACACCCACACATGAGTTTACGGCCGTAAACTCATGTTGGTGTGATTTTGAGGGTTTAAGGGCTTAAATGGACATGGGGATTGCTAGATTGGATATCTAAAATGCCTTGGAACACTTGGAATGAATTAATATCATTTAAAAGGGAGTTTACGACCACACTCTTGGAGTTTACGGCCGTAAACTCACCCATGGCCAAGAATGATTAATTTGAACTACAAAGGACAATCACATGTGATTCTAACTAATTTTCTAAGCATTGTTATGAATTTAGGTTACCATTTAACAAACTTTTAGGAGTTTACGGCCTAGAGGCATGTTCTATGGCCGTAAACTCTCCTTATGCTCTTGAAAATTTAGTTTTTGATGCTTAAAACACTCATATGTAATTCTAGAAATTTTTCCAATCCTTTAGGGTGGTTTAAGACATCATTTGACACACTTATAGGAGTTTACGGCCTAGGCAGAGTTCTTTGGCCGTAAACTCACCTATGTAGGGAATTTGTTGTGTTTAAGGTCTCCAAATCATTTTTAGATGAATCTAGGATTTACCACAAGGCCATTGGTTGAGTTTCAAAGCATTTGAACATGATTAAAGGCACTAAATCCCCATTAAAGAGGAGTTTACGGCCCAAGAACATACCTTGGCTGTAAACTCTCTTTTGTCCCTCATAATTCATGTTTTAATTGAGTTAAGTCTAGATTTGCAAGCCTTATAGTCATATCTAAGTCCCAACTTTGATTTGGAAGGGTAATTTGGCTTAAAAACCCCTTTTAATGGAGTTTACGGCCCAAGCTTGCTCCTTGGCCATAAACTCATGTTCTTGGTCCCAAAACTCAAATAATTTATCAAATTGAAGGCTAAAGATGTTGAATAACATGCTAGGGGGGTTACCTCAAGGATTTGAAGCCTTAAACTTGAGATTTGGTCCTTAATTCTAGCTTGAGGAGAGAGGTTGTGAGAGTTTAATGAGAAATTGGCCAAAGGCTTCAAATGAAGTCTTAAAACACTTTATATAGTGTTCGGGAATTGTACACGACGGAATTCTACCCGATACCGACGTTAAGTGGGGCTTTTGGTCATACCCGACCAAATTGTCGTGACTCGATATGGTCGATTCTATAATTATTCCGATCACTAAAGTGGGGTGTTAAAATGATTTATAAATGTATTAGGACACCCATTAAGTCATTTTAGGTTGATATAAACTAATGACTTAATAAAATGGCGAAATCGGAAACGAATTTGAAAATGACGTTTGGTTGATCAAATTGGATTACAAGTTGAGGTATAAGAAGTGATATGAAATTTCGGGTTGTTACATTTTCCAACCAGGTGATCCTTCTTAAATCTCAAACTTGACTTCGACAGTTGTATGCTTCGATTTTTCCACTGCGGTTCAACAGATTTCAAGTTGTTTCTTCGTGAGGCGGTTCATGGAGGCTATGGGGATGAAGTACTTGACTTGACCAGTCTTCCTTTTGAAGATGACTCCAAGTTCAAGAAAGTTTGTAGCACCAAGGGATCTTTCCTCATAACCTTCGGTTGGTATTAATGCGGGATCAAGAGGAGGTAGATCAATCTTTTTAGCAATGATTGGGTGGATCTCCGCATCGATCTTTGCAAAGTCACATACAGTTTCTTTTAGATAAGTACTTGCGCTTTCAAGTGCTATCTTCATCTTCGGATGCTTTTCACACTTATTTTGGAACACCTTTGCTATCAGGAAGACTTCTTCTGGGTTCATGCAGGGGAAGTCAGCTTGGGTGCGGACATAGTCCTGATTCCTTCTTGTGAGTGTGTATTGCACAAAATCAGCCTTCATAAATTTGCGAGGTTTGAAGTTCTTGACTGCTGAAGGTCTGTCATTGGACTAGATCTTCTCAATGGGAGACGCATGCTTGGCATAAAGTCGGTTAAGTCTCTCGAACTCCATTGGCAGTCTCTTGTGATTAGGAAGGTTGCGGTCAAACTGCTCAAATACAGTGAAGTATTTAGCGTTTGGGGAGATAGGGACATCCCAGTATCCATCCGAAGGAGGTTCAGCATACGTGAGGTATGGTTTGTAGTCGTCATCAAGAAGTCTGCGATGGGGATTGATCCAGGAGTTTATTAAGGATTCATCCATCACAGTGTCCAAACCGCACTCTCTCCAAATGAGCTTTGTAAGTTTAGCTGCTTTCCAATCAGCTTTCTTCTGCTTCGTTACAGGGGAGTCATTTGAGCTTGGAGAGGACATGTGATCCGCAAGATTCTTGAAGTGTGGGGGAGTTTCAAGTCTTTCAGGGGAAGGAATGATTTTGTGTTCCGGTGGTGGAGAGTGGTGTTGCGATGAGGGTTGCGGTGAAGGGATTTTCTGAGAAGCGTTGTTGGAATGATGTTCTTCTTCATAGTCTTTTTCTTAATGGACTTCTTCTTCACTTCCCCCTCTTGAGGAGTTCAGACCCGGTGTCTCCTCAAGCCATTGTTTAAGGCCATCGAATTTAGCACAAACTTCCTAGAACTAGGCTTTGAGAACCTCAACCAGTTGCTGATTATCAGGAATAGAGGTGTTGAAGAGCAATTGATGTATCTCCTTTGTTAATTGGATAATTTCGGAGCCATGGAAGTTTGATGTTAATGAGCGTTGGAGTTTGTTGATGGTTGAATGAAGAACGGAGATAGTGGACTCATATGCAGTGTGAGTCTCATCTATCAGTTTCTGAGACCGAGAAGATTGATCCGCAATGGTTGCCTGCAAATTGTCCTTTATTGCGGATACCTCAGATATAAGGCGCTCCGCAGCAGCCATAAACTCCTTTTGATCCGCTTGACGATTGTTGTCAAGGGACCTTATCCCCATTTCAACTTTGAGAGAAATTCTCTCAGCAACCATTCGTTCCCTTGCTTCCAGTCGTTCAATCCTTACGATTAAGGACTGTGGCACAAGATTGTCGTCAGACTGTGGTTGAGTGGACTTGACTGCGGCCAGGATTTGATCAACTTTCGATTGAAGATTGAGAAATTCTTTTCTTGAGACGGCCATCTTTTTCTTTTTTTTTTCTTCTCCTTTGGCTTGGAGGTTGAGTGGTGAGAGCCACTCGATTTTTCTTCTTCAACATACATCATAAGGTCATCATCCGAAGGACTTGGTTGATTGACCTCTTGAAGATCAACATCGTCAAAACCGAAGGTAGGAGCAGTTTTAACTTCGATTTCGGTGTCTGCATCTTGGGAGTCTCTGGCAGTTGGAGATGGAGGAGGTTTTAAGGGAGTCTGATCAGCAGTCGCCTCTTGAGCCTTGCGGATGGTATCAGCCATGTTGTCCATCAGGGCATGGACTTTGTAGAAAGTAGCTACAGTATTAGCATTGTTGATTGCGTCTGCCCAATACTTAGCCACATAGAGAATTTCTTGTTGTTTCTGCTGAAGCTGCTTTGTTTGTCTTGCTTTTCTTGCTTGGAATGCCCTACAAAAAGCGGCATATTTCTTGGCTTCGGCTTCATTGGATGTTTGATACTTACTCCATGAGTCATTCAAATCAATGTCGTCAATTCCTTGAAAGCGCACCGAGGTGTCCCTCGGGTTCACGGATCCTTGCAAATTTGTGCTCACCGTGCCTAAACTATCTGTTACTGATGTAAGCAGAGTAGGATTTCCTAAGCTTCCTTGTTCTCCTTGACCTAAAGTTAAGTCTGGCCTTGGCTCAATTCTGGCAAAGGCTAAAGAATCGCCTTGCGGTTGGGATGGTGTTTGAAGTGTTTGGGTGACAGACAAAAGAATGGAGTGCAACTCCTCAGGGGGAAAGAAGTGAAGACGGGAAGCCCTGGAGACCTTAGGGTGGGAGCCTGAGCCATCCTCCAGGGATTGACCTAGGGCGAGTCTCCACGTTATGGTGAATCAGACGCACTGTTTGCGCCTGAGTGGTATAGGATGGTTGTTTCGAATGGATGTGCGGCCGTCCCACGGACTACCGGAGCCTGTTAAGAGGATGAGGTATCAGTCCGGTCACTCATATGGCTAGTGGGATCGGATTTGCGTTTCTTGAAGATTGAAATGGGTTGATCATCCTTATCAGAGTCACTGTTGGAGATACGTCTGCTTGGTTCGACTATAGTGATCACTGGTGGAGTTTTTCTTTTCTTGGAGGGCTTGGAAGGCTTGGAAGCATCCTTTTTAAGAATTCCTTGTTTCTTGGTGTTGCGGGGGCCTTGACGAGCAGAGACTAGCTGCTTGCATCTTTGGGATAAGGAAATGTTGGAAAGAGTTGTGGGATATGGGACTGCGGTACTTGTGGGATCAATGACTGTGGATTGGGTTGGAAGAGGCGGGGTAGGAAGGTATGGGGAAATACCTTCCGTAGCCTCAATGTGATTTGAGACATCAGCAGTCTCAAGACCAAGGGAAGAAAGAATGTGAGTGGGTAGTCTTCTTATTGGTCCAAAAGCAGTCTGATCAGATGAGGGATTGTACCTTTTGATATCCTTGGATATAAAGAAGTTGATGTCATTGCCCATGCTGATTTCTACATCCGCATGGAGGTCGGAGATACAGAGAGACCAAAACCTTGCAAAGGTGAGTTCGGTAGGGTTCTCTCGTGGGCTTTCTTTTGGAATGTACTACAGGAAATCGTCCCATAGTATCTAACCGGAGTTGACATCATGCCCTGTGAAGATGCTCCATACGAGTTCTAGGAGCTTTAGTCCCATGTTGTCTGTGCCTCCGGTTCTATCGGATAGACTACGGATGATGAAGTGACAAACGAATTGCCAGACCGCAGGCAATTGGTTTTTCTTGAATTCCCCAATTCCCTTGATTTTCTTCTGGTATCCCATTTGGTAGAGCACTAACAGTATATCCGCCATTGAAGGAGTGAAAACCTTGATGGATGGATGAACAAGGAGATTTATGGCAGTTAGAAATTTCTCCTTGGTCAAGATGACAAGAGAATCGTTAACTGGATTGAGATGCACTTCTTGAAGATTTTTGAGTGGTCGATAGGCTGAAAATGCACACTTGAAGAGGGTTGAGAGAGGGACAACGTCTGTGAATGAATCGAAGGGTCCAAACAGTGGGTGATTGGACAAGAACTTGATCATCAGTTTTGTGGGGGAATTGTAGAAAGAATGTTCTTCAAACACGACCCTGAAGTTGCTTGAGGCAATCGTCGGTGTGAGATGTCTTGAGGCAGAGTCTAAACCAGTGGGGTTCACTGATCCAGATGCCTTAGAAGGTTACTTGGATACACTGGATTTCACCATTGTTGAGTTTTTTTGTGGAAGCTTTGAAGAAGGAAGGTAGAATGCAAGAGAAAGGTTTATGCTTTAGAGAGCGTAAACTTTTCTTTATGGAGAAGAAAGAGGTTTTATAGTGGCTTAAGGAAGCGGGAAATGTTTTTGCCCTAAGTGAATTTGGGTAAAAACGTTTGGGTGTTTATTTTGAATTAAGAGTATTAATCTCAGCCACAGATTAAGAAAAGAGGGATTAAATTTGAATTTGGGGTTTACCAAAAAAGTTTGCATTTAATGAAATGTCAGATTTGTGACCACGTCTGGTGAACGTGTGGTGAGGGTGAGATCAATCCGTTGGGTAAAGGGAAGTTGTAACGGATTTGATGTTTTAGGGTAATAGGAAGAGACATATTAAAAAGGATTTGATTTGGAAAATCTTTCTTTTTGTCATCATACCTAAAATAGGTCTGACACGAGGTTTATTCAAAAGAATGAGACAGATGCACAAAGAATGTTTTTTCTTTAATGTTTTTTCTATTTAATGAAAGATCATTAAATAGCACACCATGTTTTTTTGTTTTTTTAAAAGAATGTAACATTCTGAAAATCAATTAAAGTGACCACGGATAGACACTTCATTGCTAATGGATCATATGTCGTCGGATGGATGACTGCGGTAGATGAACTGATATGAACACTTGGAGCAAAGATTAGTAATAACAAATAATAAGGACCATTGAAGTATAATTATGATATATGGTTGCGGTACATAGAATATACCAAAACCATCTAACATAAATAACTTCAACTAGAACCGCAACGGAGACCAAAGATGGTCTGCGATACCTATCAATTCAAAAAGAATTGTGGGTCCGGATTCATCATTCCTAACATTTGTAAGAAAGTGTTGAGTTTTGTAGAGTCAAGTGCCTTTGTAAATACATCAGCAATCTCTTCATGAGTATGGACAAAAATTAGTTCAATGTTACCTTTCAGGATGTGGTCTTTGATGACGTGATACCATAGTTCAATATGCTTGGTCTTGGAGTGCTGAATAGGATTGTGAGAAATCGCTATGGCACTTTCAGAGTCACAATAGATTGGTATCCGCAGCATTCTGTATCCGTAGTCTAGCAGCTTTGTTTTCATCCATAAGACTTGAGAGTAACAGCTGGCTGTGGCCACATATTCAACTTCTGCGGTAGACAATGATACACAATTTTGTTTCCTTGAGGATCAGCTGACTAGTCTTCCACCCAAAAATTGACATCCACTAGAGGTGCTTTTCTGATCAAGTTTACATCTGGCATGATCCGCATTTATAAATGCTTGAAGATTAAAATCATTTCCTGCGGGGTACCATAATCCAAGAGTTTTGTTTCCTTTTAAGTACCGTAGGATTTGTTTGGCTGTGTTCATATGAGACACTTTTGGGTCATCCTAGTACCTTACACATACACCCGTTGCAAAAACTATATCCGGTCAGCTAGCAGTGAGGTACATCAAAGAGCCAATGATACCTCTATAATATTTGTGATCAACAGATTCACCTGAGGGATCAGCATAAATCTTATAACCAAAGGCCACGGGGACCATAGCCGAAGAACAATTATCCATCGAGTATTTCTTCAATAGTTCTGAGGTATATTTTTCTTGATGAATGAATATCCCTTGAGGGACTTGTTTCACTTGAAGTCCTAGAAAGAAATTAATCTCTCTATTCATGCTCATTTGGAACTTGTTGGTCATGGGCTTAGCAAATTCATCCACCATCTTTTGATCAGTTGAGCCAAAAATGATATCATCCACATATATTTGTACAAGCATTAGATGATCACCATTTGCTTTTCGAAATAAAGTGGGATCAATCACTCCTCTTTTGTAACCTGAAGAGACAGAAAATTCAGATAGAGTCTCATACCAAGCTCTAGGGGCTTGTTTTAGACCGTAGACTGCCTTTTCAAGTTTGTAGCAGTGCTCTGGGAATTCAACACTTTCGAAACCCAGTGGTTGCTGAAGATAAACCTCTTCTTTTAATTCCCTATTGAGAAAAGCACTTTTCACATCCATTTGATGAACCTTGATGTTTTTGTGTGCTGCGTATGCTAAGAAGATCCATATGGCTTCCATTCGTGCTACCAAAGCATACGTTTCATCATAGTCAATGCCTTCAAGTTGACTATATCCCTTGGCAACAAGCCTTGCCTTGTTTCTGACGACCACACTAGATTCATCTAACTTATTCTTGAACACCCATCTAGTGCCAACAACGGTGTGGCCTTGCGGTTTTGGAACGAGCTGCCATACCTTGTTCCTTTTGAATTCTTCCAGTTCTTCTTGCATTTCGGAAATACAATTTGGTTCAAGTAAGGCTTCTTTGATCGATCGAGGTTCGACTGAGGACAAGAACGTTGCTTAGTGGCAGTGATCGGATAAGTCCTTGGATGATCGAGACTGGATTCCTGCGGATGGGTTGCCAATAATTTGACCTGGTGGGTGGTCTCTCGTCCATACATGTAGACGAGGTATCAGATGATCAACAGCTGCGGCGGAGGGAATGCCTTCAATATTCGAAGACTCAACAGTTGGAGAGGGCAGTTCCCCCTGGACTTGAGAACATTCTGCTGAAGTGTCTCGAACTGGGAAGGCGGGATTAGATTTATCTTGGGCAGATGGCGAAGGTTCCCCCTAGAGTGTAGAAGGGAGTTCGCCTTGAACTTGCGAAGGTTCCCTATGGATTACGGATAGGAGAGTGATATTCCTTGAATCTGTTCTTGTGTCAATGTTTTCTATGTTTTCATCATCCGAATCCGAAGAAACGTTTGATGGTTGAAACTCTCTGCAGATTGGAGCTTCATCTTCTGTTACTGGAACCTCGATGGTTGTTGTATGGTCTGGAGTGGTGTTTTCCCCCTCAACCGGCAAGGTGGAAGTATTTAGCGATACTTCTTCAGACGCTGTTGGACCAGACACATCTACATGTTGTTGCTGAGCTTCTAGAGACACGAGAACTTCGGATAACTTGGCTGTATCAACAAGATCAAAGAGATCATCATAGTTTATTTCAACAAGATTTAATGGACCCAAAGAGGCAGGAATATCACTTTCTAGAATTGCGGTGGTTTTAGTTGACGGAGCGGAGTTGCGGATGTGATAGTCATCAAACTTTACATCGAAGCTTTCAATTATCAACCTTGTGCGTCTAATGAGAAATCGATAAGCAACTTTGTTAGTGGAGTAGCCAAGGAAGATACCTTCATTAGGCTTTGGTGCAAATTTATTGAGGTGGTCTCTGTTGTTGATGACGAAGCATCTACACCCAAAGATATGAAAGAATCGAACATTTGGCTTGCGGTTGTTAAGACCTTCATATGGTGTTTTGTTGAGACGTTTGCACATAATGATTCGATTTTGAACAAAACAGGTTGTGACCACTGCTTCGGCCCAGAAGTAGAGAGGAAGATTTGCAAAATTGAGCATAGATCTGGCAGCTTCTACAAGACTGTGGTTCCTTCGTTCTACTACGCCATTTTGTTATGGTGTTTAAGGAGGTGAGAAGTTGTGTGTAATCCCTTTGGAGACCAAGAAACTATTTAGAAGATGATTAGTAAACTCGGTTCCATTGTCACTTCGGATACATCTGACTGGTAACTTGATCTAAAGTTTGATTTCCTTGATGAAGTTGATCAACATCTACGGTGTTTTTGACTTGATTCGAAGAAAGAAGACCCATGTGAAACGTGTGAAGTCATCCTCAATAACCAGTATGTATTTTTTGTGATGAAGACTGGCTATGGTAGATGGACCGCAGAGATTAATGTGTAAAAGTTCCAATGGTTCAGAGATTGTGGAATCAATCACCGTAGGATGACTTGCCTTGAATTTCTTTCCACACTCACATGCAAGACAGAGAGTATCATTGCTGAACTTAAGGATTGGAAGACCTCTTACTAGTTCTCCGGTGCCCAAGTTGTTAATGTATCTGAAGTTAAGATGATCGAGCTTGCAGTGCCATAGCCAGCTGACTTCGGATACGACTTTGGATAGAAAGCATAACTGTGGTTTGCTTATGATCAAAGATACATTTAGAGGGTACATAGTACCTTCGGATCTGGACTTGATCAGACAAGTGCTTTTATCGCTTGTCATTACATAGCAAAAATGCTTATCAAACTCAACACGATGTCCTGCTTTACATAGTTGACCAACACTGATGAGATTGTGTTTAAGGCCTTCTACATAAGCAACCTTTTGAATAGAGAAGTTTCCCGTAGTGAGAACCCCATAACCTCAGATTATCCCATTAGCATTGTTCCCAAAAGTGACATTTCCACCGTTGCAAATTGGCCTGAAATATCGAAGGTATTCTAACCTTCCCGTCATGTGCAAGGAGCAGACACTATCGATTAACCATTCTTCTTCTTGTTCCTCCTTGCACAAGGCCTGAAAATTACACAGTTAGTTTAGGCATCCAAACTAGTTTGGAGCCTAGGACAATAGCTGAGCTTCTGATTGATGCATAAAAAGAGGTTGCATGGACTGGTTTCGTGTCAACTTTTAATCCTAGTCTTGGGTGTTTGTGAGTTTTTGGAGCGTAGTGCCATTTTGAAAAGTTACAAGGTTTCTAAAAAAGGTCAGTTTTGACATGAGAAAACTTTTTCTGACAACTACATTAACATTGACATGCTGAAATTTTGTCTTTTATTTTGGCTCTTTGTTTGGTCAGCGGTCGGAAGGGTGTGGTTGATTTGTGACTGGTCCGAGGTTGGTAAGATTTGACACGTGAACTGTTGGATTTAGAAAAAGTTTGTCTTGAAGAAGATGTTGCACGTGTAGACACTTTGGACCTATTCTTGGGATTTGGTAAAATGTCTTTCCATTTGTTGAAACTTTGAGGTGATTTTAAAAGTGTTGGAGTGGGTAAGATACCCTTCCATGTTGGATCATCTGAGGAATAGATTTGAAAACCATTGTTTTGAAAAGACCTTTCTTTCTTTTGGGTTTTGTTAGATGAATTAGGAACAGATGTTGAAACTGCACATTCCTTTTTGCATGGTTTCTTGATGGGAGAGTTTTTTGAAAGATAGTGATCAAAAACAAACTTTTATGGACTCTTAGATTTTGGAAATCTGATATGTCTTTTGTTTTTAGAAAAGATTTGTCGATTTGTGCCTCGAGATCGAATATCCTCTTTGAAAGCCTTTTTTGCTGAAGTTTTTGGAGATCCGCGGTCATTAGTGTTTAACTGCGATTTCCTGGAAGCCTTTGAAATTTTTTGACACCGAGGGCTTGACTCATCAGAAGTTGAAAATTCAGGATTTTGAGAACATTGACCTACTTCAAAATTTTCTATGGGTAGTTCATGGTGAATTAGTTAAAGAGTCACTAAACCTTTGATTGTGGACTTTGGTAAAGAAGACTTAGCTACCGTAGCATACGTCTAGGTTGTGACGGGAATGGGATTTTCCTGAGAATCATGACAGTAGTGAGAGGCACTGCGGTTTGAGTACAAGGGTGGAAAGTACTGTGAGACTTCGGGACTTTCTATGACTATTTCTTCATCAACAATGAGGTCTGAGAATTTGGACTGAATGTGCCACAGATAAGAGGTTGATCACATGGGTAATCCGAAGCCTCAGGCACAATTTCCTCAATGACACAATTATTACTTGGATTATGAAGTCTACCGAAGAGTGTTCTGATATCTTCGGGAAAAGTTTTGCCATTGACTAGAAAATGAAATTCTCGGTCTGGAGGGATATAAAGTCGATCTTTGTTAAACCGGGGTGAGGAATCCTCTACGGTAGGATATCCATTGGACCAACCCCAATTGTATGTATTGTCCATGGTTCCATTATTAACTAGATTTTCAATAGCTTCACTTTCATTGAACAATTTTTCTATTAATAAATTTAAACATACAATCTCACTCTAAGCTAAATCTCTTTGGTTCAAATCTATTTCTAGTTGGGTTTCACTCAACATTCTTGCATCTTTTTCTAACTCTAAATCTCTTTCTAACATAGCCATTTTGAGTCTTTTGTTGTCCAGTCATCCTCTCACATGAAACATCTCTTGGGACGCTATGTTCTTCTCATCTAAGGCTTTGTTGTAGTCTGAAAGGACGGCAACACATGTGTCATTAAGATTGTCTATGAAAGGTTGACAGTCATGCATGTTATATTTTAGAGTTCGGATCATGAGTTTTACCTAATCAGCGATGCTTAGCGTTCCATCCTTTGCCATGTAGTAGTAGTTCCTTTCCAGCTTCATAGAACCACCATCATCAGCAGTTGCTAGCAAGCAGATTTTGCCTTTTCCTTTGATGTTGCTGATGTTTTCTTCTTCATCTCCAGATGACCAAACTTGATGGTCTCTTTTAACATGAACCACATACGCCCTAGCCTTTTCCTTTTCTTCCAGTTCTTGAGCCATTCTAAGGTAGAATGCTCTGTATTTTACTACATTGGCTTTGCAATCCTTTGCAAAACGATTCTCTTTGTTGCATTTGTGGCATATTACAACATCACTTTTGTCTTCTGAAGGGGTACCAGAGTCAGACGTTTGCATGGACTGCGGTGTCTCCTTTGGTTGAGTGTTTTGAGATTGCGGTTGTGGGTGTGAATTTTTAGGATAATGAGAGTGATTGCTTTGTGGGTTGAAGTTATGATTGAAAGGAAGTTTATTGAATTGTTGATTCTTGTGAAATGAGTGAGGTGGTATTCGGTTGAATTGTTTACTAACTAGAGCAATAGCCTTCTAAAATTCTTCTTCATCATCATACTCCAAGTCAGCTTCGTACGACTGCGGTGTAGTGTTATACGAGGGAGAGTAAGACTGGTGGTGAGGAGCTTGTGCTACAAGAGCAAGTGGTCCTCCGAAGTCAGCACAATCTTTGAGTACGGTGGATTCTTGTGCTTGCAATTCCCCATATAGCTTGTAGAGCGACATGGAATGAATCTTTCTATCTCCTTGAACTATCATCTTAGCAGTAGTCCAATGTCTTCCTAACCCGTTGAGAAATTCAAGGTTTGTTCCATGGTTACTGTGGATGGTGCCAACATTTGATAACTTAGTAACTATCAGATTGAACCTTTTGAAGGAGTCCTCTAAACTTTCACCAGCATGAGCTTTGAAGTTGTTGAATTCATTAAGTGTAGTTGTGAGCTTCTTATCTTGAGCTTGTTCTGAACCTTCATACAAGTTCTTGAGAACATCCCAGATCTCTTTTGCTGATTTACAGTTTATGATAATGTCAAAGTTGTCAGGAGCAACTCCACAAGACATTTCATAAAAAGCAACAACTTCATTTTCCATTTTATCAAGATCATCCTTGGTGGTACGGTTCAAGACAGGTTGTCCTCCTCCTAATCTGGTTGTGGCGCCATCAGAGTGAATAGGTGTAAGAACAGGGACATGTGGTCCTTCTTCAACAGATCACCATACATCTCTGCTAAGTCTCCTTAAGTATCTTTCCATTCTTTGAGACCAGTGATGGTATTCATTTGCAACCAGTATTGGGGCTCGATTTGAACCACCAAGACCGTTGGAAACATTTAGAGAAAGTGCTTGTGCCATTTTGTTTTTTTGTTTAAAAAATGAGCTTCAGTGGTATAGAAGGCCCTTTAAAAAATTAGAGTTTTGCTTTTCAAAAAGCAACGACTATGGCTCTGATACCAATTGTTGAGAGAACAAGTACGATTGCAGAATTAGTTAATCTCAAAGGATCTAAAAGCTCAACAATAATAAGTTAATATGTTAGATGGTTAGATAGTTAGTTGCGGAATTATAAATAAGCATAAATGACAATAGGTGATATATCAAGTAAACACATAAGTTGATTCATAACATGGAATGCATTCAAACCAAGTTAGTGAGTGAGATCAATCTTAGTGATAAAGTCACAAATGACTTGCTCCGAAGAGAGGTATTAATCAGTTGTGTTCGAGAGGATTTCAGAGAGTAAGAAAGCTATGAGATGTGTAAGGATAACTTGAAGATAATTAAGATCTAGAGATGAGTAAGTAGAGATCTGTATTGATTGATAAAGCGTAGTCTCTATTTATAGAGACTAAAGAGATACAATAGATTTAATCTCTAAGTGTAGCCATGCAAGGCATATTGGACTATAGAGAGTATTAAAAGAGATTGATACAAAATAGACTAAGTAAAGAAAGAAAGACTATGGTAGCTTTGACGACTTCGGATGTGATTGCTGAGGGAGCTTGACTGCGGAGAGCTGTATACTACGGTAGACAAAATTAAGAGGGTCGCTTCATGTATCAACAATGGATCCTCTTCTAGTGGGACCAAAGCTGGTCTGCTAATCCCTCTACTAATCCAAAAGAAGCAGAGTGCTTCTATTGTCATGATAAAGGGCACTAGAAATGAATTTGCCCCAAATACTTGCATGATGTTAAAGATGGGAAGATAAAGCTCACCCATGTAGGTATTTATATTATTCTATCTAATAAATCATCACATTCTAGTTCTTGGGTCCTTGATATAGGTTGTGGTTTCCTCATTTGTTCTAATTTGCAAGGTCTAAGAAGAAGTAGGGATGTGGAGCATGGAAAGATGAAATTGATCATGGGGAATAAGAAAATGTCGCTTGTCACCAAGATTGGACTTTTTTCTTTATTGCTTAGTAGTGGGATAGAATTAGATTTGAATAATTGTTGCTACTCATCCGATATGGCGAGAAACATCATTTCCTTTCATGGTTTGTACAAACAAGGTTTTATATTTTCATTTGATAATGAAATTATTTCTATTAATGCTTTTTATAATGGTGTATTTTATTTTAAAGCATTGCCTTGTAATGGTGTATATAAAATTTTGATGGTTGTAGACAACTTAGGAAATAATATGTTGCACATTGATTCTTCCAATGGTTTGGATAAGGCATTGTTGTCTTGGACATGTCAACAAGAAGCGCATAGCCCAACTCCAAAAGGATGGAGTCTTGGAGTCATTCAACTTAAAGTCAGATGACACTTGCGAATCTTGTTTGCTTGGAAAGATGACCAAGTCACCCTTTAATGGTACTTGTGAAAGGGGTGAGGGTTTGTTGGATCTCATACACACTGATGTATGGCTCCTTTAGATCTGCCACAAAGGATGCAAACCGCTTCTATGTGACTTTTACTGATGATTACAGTAGATATATCTATATCTACTTAATCAAGCATAAATCAGAAACCTTTGAAAAGTTGAAAGAGTTTAAACAAGAAGTGAAGAATCAGCTAGGCAGGAAGATTAAGATGCTACGATCTTATCGGGGTGGTGAGTATCTTAGTATCGAGTTCCTAGACTATCTTAAGGCATATGGAATTGTTTAACAATTGATGCCACCTAGGACACCACATCTTAATGGTGTGGCTGAGAGGTGTAATCGAACCTTGTTGGACATGGTTCGTTCCATGATGAGTCGAGCTTCATTACCTATCTCATTATGGGGTATGCCTTAGAGACTGTCACCCATATCCTTAATCTAGTCCCAACCAAAAATGTGTCCTAACAACTCACGAGAAGTGGATAGGGAAGGTTGCCTGATTTTCACACATCCAAGTTTGGGGTTGCAAGGCTTTCGTGAGACGTGAGACTCACGACAAGCTCGAACCTCGTAGTGAGAATTTGTATTTTCATCGGCTACCCACAAAAGTCTTTTGGATATCTCTTCTATAGACCGAGTGACAATGTTGTCTTCGTTGCGAGGAGAGGGGTTGAGAGAGAGAGAGAGAGAGAGAGAACTCATATGCCAAGAAGACAGTGGGAGGCAAATCTACCTTGAAGAGCTTCAAGAGTTAAATGATGAAGGAACCTTAAACACTAGCGCTCAACCTAAGGAGGAAACTCTTGTTGAACCAGTTGACGAGTCCTTACCTCTGAGGCGTTCTAGTAGAGTTAGTGTTCCACCTGTGTTATATGGTTTCCATATTACTACAGATGGTGATACATTTATCAGTGATAGCACACTGGTAATTTGGATGAACCTAACAACTACAAGGAAGCCATGGCAGGCTCCAAGTCTGGTAAATGGAAAGAGGCGATCGACATCGAGATTCAGTCCATGTATGGCAATCAAGTTTGGAATTTGGTTGACAATGTACCAAGTCGCAAGACAGTTGGGTGCAAATGGATCTTCAAGATGAAGACCGACATGGATGGGAAAGTTCACAAATATAAGGCACGATTGGTTGTGAAGGGCTTTACTCAAACTCATTGAGTTGACTATGATGAGACCTTCTCTCCAGTAGAGAAGATTAAATCTATAAGGGTTATGCTTGGCATATCTGCATTTCATGATTATGAAATATGGCAAATCGATGTCAAAACCACTTTCCTTAATGGGAAGTTGGTTGAAGATGTTTACATGAGTCGGCCAGAGGGTTTTGTTAGTGCAGAGTACCCTAATAGAGTGTGTAAGTTTGAGAAATGCATTTATGGATTAAAACAAGCATCTCGCAGATGGAATCATTGTTTCGATGAGAAAGTCAAAGAGTTTGCATTTTCGATAAGCGAGGATGAGTCATATGTATATGTCAAAGCCAGTGGGAGTATAGTTAGCTTTCTGGTGTTGTATGTGGATGACATAATTTTCATTGGAAATGACATCCTAACATTGCAGGAGGTTAAGTCCTGGCTTGGGAAGTGTTTCTCTATGAAGGACCTTGGGGAAGCTGCCTATATTCTAGGGATAAGGATTTTGAGAAACAAGAGTAAAATACTAACTGGACTTAGTCAAAGTACCTTCTTGGATAAGGTGTTGAAACGATTCAACATGGAGAATTCCAAGAAAGGTGACTTACCTATCCAAAGCAATACCAAGCTGAGTAAGACTCAGAGTCCGAGTATAAAGGCCGAGATAGAAGAGATGAGTCGAGTACCATATGTTTCTGCAGTTGGCTCGATCATGTATGCAATGACTTGTACTCGCCTTGATGTGGCCTTTGCTTTGAGGATGGTCAACAGATATCTAGGGGTAACCTAAAAAGTGATTTTAAATCGACATAAAACCCCTTTTCATTTATAAAAAGTCCCGTAAACTTTATGTATTGTTAGCTCCCTATGTGAGTCGCTATAACCATACTATGACTAGAGGTAACCTGCACAACGTGTTTCAGACACCCTAATCCTATGACTCTTGTCACTCGCAGACCTGCCGGTCTGGATGTAGCTAGTAGCGAGGTGTGGGATGTCAACCCCAATATAGATCTATACACAATTATCATGCTCTCCCTACAAGATATTTTGGTTATAACTTACAAGAATTTGGATCCCGTACTCGGACGTACGGGGAGAGAATGTCTCACAACCTGAGTTAACAAGTTTACGTGTAGTGTGCGTGAGTGTAGAACCTTTTTGTATAAATGTACCTTTTTTGTATGAGTGTGTTATGTGGTGTATCATAAACTATACCTATTATTGTTTATCAAAACAAGGGTAAAAGTGGTAATGTACATAAACTATACTTAACATAGTGTATTCAAATATTTGTATGTAATAGATGTACTTTGATTTAACAAATTGTTATTTCTATGCTTTGTCTAGAAAAATCCATTTGTTAACTGATGTATGTCTACATATTAAGACAATATTGTCATATATTGAAATAACATATAATCACATAAATATATTGTAACAACCCGAAATTCATATCCCTAAATGTAACCCTTTTCGCGACTCGTTCCGATCATCCAATCGTCGTTTCCAATTTCGTTTCCGATTTCAACATTTTATTAAGTCATTATTGAATATTTTATTTTATGACTTAATGAGTGTCCAAATACCCTTAGAACTCATTCTAACGCCTCGTATTAGTGATCGGAACATTTTTAGAAACAACCATATCGGGTTACGGTAAATTGGTCGGGTGCGACCAAAAGCCCCGTCTAATGCCGGTATCGGGTAGAATTCTACCGTGTCCCGAACTTGGACACTATTTAAAGTGATCCAAGTCTTCATTTGAAGCTTTTGCTTCATTTTACGACAATCATTCCAACCTCTCTCCTCAAACTAGATTTAAGGGTCAAAATCTCAAGTTTAAGGCTTCAAATCATCAAGGTATCTTCTCTAACTCATTGTGTATCATATTGGACCTTCAAATTCAAGATTTAATCATGATTTAGAGCCTTGTATATGAGTTTATGTCCCTGGAAGGTGCTTAGGCCGTAAACCCATATTTAAAGGGGTTTTAAGCCCTTAAACCCTTCCATGACTCAGACTAGACCTAGATATGACTTTTAGAAATTTAGTAATGGACTTAGAACACTTTAAACATGAATTTTGAGGGATTTGTATGAGTTTACGGCCAAGGCATGTGCTTGGGCCGTAAACCCCTCAAACATGGGTGTAAACTCATTTCCAATGTGTTCGAAAGCCATCCAACACCACCAAAAGCCTTGGAATAAATCATAGATCCAACCAAAAATAGTTTTGGGGCCTTAAACACAACCAAGCTTATCATTTGAGAGTTTACGGCCATAGCATGTGTCCCATGGCCGTAAACTCCTAAAAGTATGTCAAATTGTGCCCCAAATTCATTTCAAGGCTTGTAGGAATTTTTAGAATCACATGTGATTAACTTTGAGACATTAAAAACACTTATTCATGGGGGTATGAGAGTTTACGGCCGTAAGCTCCATGCTAAGGCCGTAAACTCCCCTGAGTGTTGTTATTTGATGCTTTAAATTAACCCCAAGCCTTAGGAAAAATTGTTCCATCCATTCCCAAGTGTTGTTAACCCATTAAGCACCATAAAACACCCGGACATGAGTTCACGTCTGTGAACTCATGTGGGTATAGGTTAAGAGGCTGTAAACTCATTAGGGGGTCTACTCTTAAAGAGTAAACTCAAATCCTAAGTCCCCCGCATCAATTCCCGTCCGTAGATGTCACCCGGATCACTTCAAACACCCGTTTTGAGGTGTTTTTGTTCGTTGGAGTGTGACTTCATATCTAATTAGAATTTATGAATCTAATTAGATATATTTGTATGCCATTTCATGTTACATAGGAACCTCGCATGTTATCAGGCCTCGATTCGATGTTTAGCATCCGAAATCGACACATTTCTGCGTCCGGTGAGTTCATACCCCTACCCTTTTTCAATGGTTTTTCAATGTTTTCAGGGGGGGATACAAGCAAAAGTACAAGAATATCTTGTACTTAAACACATGATTTCAGTTAAATGATTTCATAATTGTACATTTTTAAGAATTGAAAACCTTTTAACAAACTGTTTTAACTTGCAGAGTTATTTGTTTTAACCCTATTTTCAATTCTTATTATACATTGATGTATTGTATACTTTATATTTGATTGTTCACATTTAAACTGATAGAACACATAAACCATTGTAATGTCTGTAATAAAACACTAAGGTTCGAGTGTAAAAGACAGACACCATCAGAAAACATAAAACATGTGTATGTCCTTAACAATACACCTAGGCTCGAGTGTGATAGATAAATACCATCATAATACGCAAATCAATTGTAATGTCCTTAATAATACACCTAGGATCGAGTGTAAAGGACAATCACCATAAGATAACACATATATCATTTGTAACGTCCTTAATAATACACCTAGGATCGAGTGTAAAGGACAATCAACATTAGATAACACCTAGGCTCGAGTGTAATGTCCTTAATAAAACACCTAGGCTCGAGTGTAAAGGACAGGTACGTTAGAACTTAGTTAGTCGTAGATACTACTTTTGTAATGACCAAAATTTCAAAACAATTAAAACTTTCAAAAAAAACCACCCATTTTAATAACGTTGTTACAAAAAGGTTTTCAATACATTATTTAACAGAGTATTTCCCAGGTTCATATCATAAACACCAACGCGAGGAACGGTACGATCACGCCTTTGCCTTGCCACAGACTCCTGAGAACCTGAAACATAAAACCACAACTGTAAGCCCGAAAGCTTAGTGAGATACCCCCAATATACCAACCACATATACGCCCTTCCAGGCCACGACCTTCCGGTCCAAACATATCGCCTTCTGGCCCATAACATATTGCCTTCCGGCCCATATCATATTGCCTTCCGGCCCATAGCATATTGCCTTCCGGCCCACAGCACAAAATGCATACATAACATAACAAATCATAGAACGACCCTGCATACCGGGTCACACCCCAGATCTAGCAATCATACGCATAACACATAATCATATAGCAGTTCACAGTCAGCAATCGATCAACAAATCACATAACATAACATTACTCTATTCAAGATACCGGCCTAGCCGGTCACTAGCATAACATCACCCTACGAATCAATCAACATACCAAATGCACACATACGCCTTTCCAGGCCATGACCTTCCGGTCCACATAGCAATGCCTTCCGGCCCACAACATGTAATGCCTTCCGACCTGCAACATATAACGCCTTGATCCGGCCCATATCATAACAACTGACAACTACCCGGATTTCCATCCGATAAAAGAGTTAGCCTTGGTGCCATAAACCCTAGCGATATAGTGAGGATAACTCACCTCGAAACTGCCGACTGAACAGATAGATCAAGCTGCTCCGATCACTGATACGATCTCCACCTCTGGACAGCCACCAATGCACTGAACTCAAACAATAATCAACAATTACCAAAATACCCTTGGAACCACTGGTCAACCCTTCGTCAAAGACAAGGTCAAAGTCAACCCCCGACTGACCCTACTCGCCGAGTCAACCCGATGACTCGCCGAGTCCCCATACTCAGAACTTCACTCATTCCGCGATCTAACTCGCCGAGTCACCCCGAGACTCGCCGAGTTCAACAACTCTGAGTCCACTCGCCCTCAACTCACCGAGTCATCCCTTGACTCACCGATTCTCGACTCAACCAGAGAATATCGGGACTCTTCGACAAGACTCGTCGAGTCTAAGAACAGACTCGCCGAGTCTATGGCTATCTTCAACCTACTCCCCGAGTTGTTCATACAACTCGCCGAGTTCCAAGCCATCTACATCTGACTCGCCGAGTTGTTCTTCCAACTCGTCGAGTCCCAGCTCATCTTCAAGCAACTCGTCGAGTTAACCCATGTGACTCGCTGAGTACCACCGATCTGAATCCATACAGAAGCATCCCAGACCATACAGTTGATCCAAAACATAGATCCAACCTCCTACAACTCATCCATCACGTAAAGTGGCAAACTTTACGTGAATCCATAGAGATCTAGGCCATATTCACTCATAACTAGGGTTTGGGACTTGCAAGCTTCACTAAACAATCCAACACAGGGACTTTCATGCTCTCTAATTCTTCTCTACTCCAGATCTGAGGTAGCAACCTCAGATCTACCCTCTAGACTTCCAATTTCATCCAAAGGCAAGATCCCACAAACCCCAAAATGAAGAAATAACATACAATCAGACCAAGAACGAGATATTACCTCCAATGGACGCCCCCAACTGCAATGAAGTTGATTCCAAGCAAAGCCCCTTGCCCCAAGCCTTCAATTCCCACAAAATTCCTCCAATGATTACTTCTCCAAGCTTCAATCCACTCAACAATGGAGCTCCTCTGCGATTTAGGGTTTCTAGAACTCAAGAGGGAAGTAAAGAGGCTGGGGAAGGAACATAATGTTCCTTATATAGGGCCCAACCCCAAGAATTAGGGTTTTCTCCACCCAGTGCCTACTCGCCGAGTCCATCTCATCGACTCGCCGAGTCGGCTACTTAACACGCGGTCAAGTCGCGACTCTACTCTTCGAGTCCATCCATGGACTCGCCGAGTCACTCTTTCCCAATTAACACTTTTGGCCCTTCAACTCTACTCTCGCTATTTCGGGATGTTACAATTCTCCCCCACTTATATTAGGCTTCGCCCTCGAAGCCTATAGCAGCTCAACTCCAAAGATACTCCCACAATGCTCCACCTGGCCTCACCAGACCAGGTCCCACAAGGCATACCCAAACGAACTCGAATACACTTTCCTTCCCTCACGGTGTCCTGACCACCGTCTCAAACAGGGCACCAGATTCACCCTCTAATATCTTCGCTTAACCCCAGAGAATTACCCATATTGCAACACTACTCCAAATCACAACCATCACTCGACTCATAAAGACTAGAAGACCATGAACCATCGGATCCCCGATCCGAATCCCACTCTACCCACTCCGTGATGACGGAAAAACTCATTCTCTATCTCAGAGCAACCCTCACGAGTTCTCCTCTCGCAACCGCCCACACAAGCTGAACCAGCTCTAACACCTTCAGGTTGGGAAACCTGATACACTGATACTATCCTCAAACATCTCCCAGGATGAACCACTAATATCCACCCTATACCCTGATCAGAATCACACTGAGAATTCAAGATTCTCTCTCTCCATGCATCCCTCCTGAGCCTCAACAGACATCCCAAACCGGATGAGTTCCTACTTCACTGCCGCGAACACGATGCTCAAAACCATACTCGAAGTACTCTAACCATAACTCTGCTCTACAGCTTTCACTTTCGTGAACTTGCACTCCCCTTCGGAGTTACACACCTTTCTCTTTTCCTTTTCCAAGGAACCCTCTTGGCCATAATGCCACCCCAACCGGTGCCACGGTGCTCGCCCCAAGCGACACCACCCTTTTTGCGTAACCGCTATTCACATACTCTGGCTCTCATTGCAGGGGCTCTCAAGCCCATGCACTCTCTCCACTCCACAAAATCACTACCTCAACTAAACAAAATCACTAACCCGGGGCCAAACCTTCCAATGTAATCACACTGCAACATACACAATCCGAAATCTCAAACTGATCCCACAATACCATCAGAGTCCCCAGCATGACTGGACCGACTCTCATAACACACACTAGCCACTCGAGGCTATATCTCTGTGGGTCCGTACACCCAAACTCTGCGAACCCTCAGGTTCTAACTCTGGGAACCTTCCGGTTCCAACTCTAGAAACATGCACAACATAAATCCCGTGGGATTAATGCAGTACAACCCATCACGTACATCAAGCATACAAATACTTTGATCGCATAACCCCCGGTTACCTACTCAAACTTGATCCCGGCCTGCTCCCAGGCCTCCACAATCAAATGCCCAAGGTCTGTATCCCGCCCCGCATGAGCTGACAGAACACTGCTGAATCCCAACAGCTAAGCACCCTCACATACTCATCGATCTCCCGGAGAATTCTCCAATTCTCCCCCACTTAAAGCACTGACTAACAATCACCGATCGCCATTAACGACCTTCCAGAACAACCCCGCACAAAGAGAACACTTACACACTGACTGATTTCCACAAGCGTGAGCAACCCTCAGCAAAACACATCTCCTCCCTGATCAATTTGCTCAAAAGAATCCGGTCCTTCAATTATCCACTCCACGACTGCAGATACTACCCGACATTCAACCCGGAGCCGCATCTCCACTATCAACCCTCACGAATGATAACCGACGGAATTCCCAAACAATAACCCATAACCAAACCTACAACCTGCAAAAGGATGAATACCGCATCGAAAACCGCACAAGGATACCAGCACCAACACACCAAACTATAGCCATACCAAACCTTTAGGGAACAACGGATGCCAAAACGAAAACCTGAAACACCAATCCATAACCATGCCAAACCCGCGAAACAACGAATACCGCATCGAAATCCAAACAAAGATACTAGCACAACAATACCCACAACAATCGCAAGATAACAAGACACTAAGAAAGGAACATACCCGCAGCTGCATCCGGCACTGCTCTGACCTCCTCTGCCGCAGGCTGATAAGCGCGACCCTGAGCCCCTAGGGCTCTGCCCCACACTGACCTCCACCTGAAATCCTCAAAGTGACCAGTGCTGGAGCCTGCACCGGTCCTGCAGAAAGCTGGGGACAGTTGACCCTCAACTGTCCAACCTGACAACAATGATAACAAATCCTCAAATCCCGAATCGGCACTGACTGCCGACAATCCCGCGCATAGTGCCCCACCTTTCCACACTTGCGGCATGCACCACCGGACCAATAAACTCCGGTGTGACCCCTCCCACACTTCCCACAAGTGTGGCCGCTCCGATCCCCCACTCTAACATCAACGGTCCTGGACCGTTTCGGCGCCGGCTGTGACTGCATCGGAGCCTGCCTCAGCTCACGCAACTGCAACTCAACCTCTAACTCATGCCGCCTGGCGGTCTCCTGCAACTCCAACAAGGTCTCGCACCTCTGCGCAGACACAAACTGTCTGATATCCCCCTTGAGCATACTCAGATATCGGGACATCTGAGCCTGCTCCGAAGTGAACTCAGGGCAAAACATCGCCCTCTCAGTGAACATCCTGGTGATCTCAGTCACCGACTCCGAATCCTGCTTCAGCTCAAGGAACTCCCGAGCCAATCTCTCCCTCTCATCCCGCGGAACAAAGCGGGTGATGAACATCTCTCGGAACTGATCCCATGAAACCGCAGCCCTCTGCGCATCTGAATATGACCCCGTGGTCAATCTCCACCAATCCTTCGCCCCGAGCCTCAACAGGTTCAGAGCACACCTCACCCTCTGATCAGCAGACACAAACTCGTGGAGAAACACCCCTCCACGTCTGATAACCATCTCATAGCAACAATCGGGTCCTGAACTCCATCGAATGTGGGAGGCTTCGTATAATAGAAGTCCCGATACTGAAAACCCCGACTAGCTCCTCCCCTTTGCCGCTGCTACAGCCGTTGTAGCCGCCGCGGCAGCTGTCTCTGCGAGAGCCGCATAGCGCTCATCAAAATAATCAACCATGGCGGTCTTGATCGACCCAAGCAGTTCCGGCAACTCAACCCGGAACAATGCAGCAACCTCATCATGCAGGATCTTGCGAATCCTCGCATCCAACTCGCTCGTGCTCATCTGATCGATAACCTCAGACGACACCGATCCACCCGGAACTCCCTCTCCAACTCCCGATCCTGATCCGGATCCACTGTCATCATGCCTCGAAATCTCCATACTGGAAAACACCAAACCAAAACTCAGACTCATCCCACAAACCTGGGATCCAACTCTCGCAACCCAACCCTAGAGATTATGGTTTCCCTGATACGCGTATGGGTCCTGTGCTTTCAGTAGTACGGGCCCATACTACCTTCCACACCTACCCATATTTGTATGAAGTACTACCACAATACCCTAGAGAACATGCATAACGACTATCAACTCTCACCACTAGAGGAACACTGAGAATCTCCCATAAGGGACCCTAGGCTACATGCATCACAAATCAGGCAACATTATCATGAATTCCTGAAGATCCCTAGCCTAACTCTAGCATACTGTTCTATCAAGCTCAAATAAAACAAATATCATGTATGGTATCTTGGGGTTACTTACTGGCTCCGGCTGATCGTACCTCCGCGTCCTCCTTTTACTAAATTTGAAAACCATTTTAATTTCTCTTTTTAAAATCCTCCTCGATTTGAGACTGGAGTCACACGAATGTTCCCCCAATTCACTCAAACCAAGGCTCTGATACCAACTTGTAACGACCAAAATTTCAAAACAATTAAAACTTTCAAAAAAAACCACCCATTTTAATAACATTGTTACAAAAAGGTTTTCAATACATTATTTAACAGAGTATTTCCCAGGTTCATATCATAAACACCAACGCGAGGAACGGTACGATCACGCCTTTGCCTTGCCACAGACTCCTGAGAACCTGAAACATAAAACCACAACTGTAAGCCCGAAAGCTTAGTGAGATACCCCCAATATACCAACCACATATACGCCCTTCCAGGCCACGACCTTCCGGTCCAAACATATTGCCTTCCGGCCCATAACATATTGCCTTCCGGCCCATATCATATTGCCTTCCGGCCCATAACATATTGCCTTCTGGCCCATAGCATATTGCCTTCCGGCCCACAGCACAAAATGCATACATAACATAACAAATCATAGAACGACCCTGCATACCGGGTCACACCTCAGATCTAGCAATCATACGCATAACACATAATCATATAGCAGTTCACAGTCAGCAATCGATCAACAAATCACATAACATAACATTACTCTATTCAAGATACCGGCCTAGCCGGTCACTAGCATAACATCACCCTACGAATCAATCAACATACCAAATGCACACATACGCCTTTCCAGGCCATGACCTTCCGGTCCACATAGCAATGCCTTCCGGCCCACAACATGTAATGCCTTCCGGCCTGCAACATATAACGCCTTCCGGCCCATATCATAACAACTGACAACTACCCGGATTTCCATCCGATAAAAGGGTTAGCCTTGGTGCCATAAACCCTAGCGATATAGTGAGGATAACTCACCTCGAAACTGCCAACTGAACAGATAGCTCAAGCTGCTCCGATCACTGGTACGATCTCCACCTCTGGACAGCCACCAATGCACTGAACTCAAACAATAATCAACAATTACCAAAATACCCTTGGAACCACTGGTCAACCCTTGGTCAAAGACAAGGTCAAAGTCAACCCCTGACTGACCCTACTCGCCGAGTCAACCCGATGACTCGCCGAGTCCCCATACTCAGAACTTCACTCATTCCGCGATCTAACTCGCCGAGTCACCCCGAGACTCGCCGAGTTCAACAACTCTGAGTCCACTCGCCCTCAACTCACCGAGTCATCCCTTGACTCACCGATTCTCGACTCAACCAGAGAATATCGGGACTCTTCGACAAGACTCGCCGAGTCTAAGAACAGACTCGCCGAGTCTATGGCTATTTTCAACCTACTCGCCGAGTTGTTCATACAACTCGCCGAGTTCCAAGCCATCTACATCTGACTCGCCGAGTTGTTCTTCCAACTCGTCGAGTCCCAGCTCATCTTCAAGCAACTCGTCGAGTTCACCCATGTGACTCGCCGAGTACCACCGATCTGAATCCATACAGAAGCATCCCAGACCATGCAGTTGATCCAAAACATAGATCCAACCTCCTACAACTCATCCATCACGTAAAGTGGCAAACTTTACGTGAATCCATAGAGATCTAGGCCATATTCACTCATAACTAGGGTTTGGGACTTCGAAGCTTCACTAAACAATCCAACACAGGGACTTTCATGCCCTCTAATTCTTCTCTACTCCAGATCTGAGGTAGCAACCTCAGATCTACCCTCTAGACTTCCAATTTCATCTAAAGGCAAGATCCCACCAAACCCCAAAATGAAGAAACAACATACAATCAGACCAAGAACGAGATATTACCTCCAATGGACGCCCCCAACTGCAATGAAGTTGATTCCAAGCAAAGCCCCTTGCCCCAAGCCTTCAATTCCCACAAAATTCCTCCAATGATTACTTCTCCAAGCTTCAATCCACTCAACAATGGAGCTCCTCTGCGATTTAGGGTTTCTAGAACTCAAGAGGGAAGTAAAGAGGCTGGGGAAGGAACATAATGTTCCTTATATAGGGCCCAACCCCGAGAATTAGGGTTTTCTCCACCCAGTGCCTACTCGCCGAGTCCATCTCATCGACTCGCCGAGTCGGCTACTTAACACGCGGTCAAGCCGCGACTCTACTCGCCGAGTCCATCCATGGACTCGCCGAGTCACTCTTTCCCAATCAACACTTTTGGCCCTTCAACTCTACTCTCGCTATTTCGGGATGTTACAACTTTCCTAGTCGAAAAGTAAAGAGTAATCCTAAAGATTGGAGACACGTCCTCTGTAACACTTCCTTGGCACGAGAGAGTGGAGGACTAACCCTGTAACCAGAATCTCGAGGAAGGAGAACGTGACTTGAGTGTATAGATCTATACGGGACTGACAATCCCACACCTGGCTGCTAGCTACAGCCGAACCGAAAGGTTCAATGGTGACAAAAGTCATAAAAAGGATATTGGCCCTGGTCCGAGTCATATCTAGTCTGAGTATGGTTAAGGACTCGCAATCAGGATTATTAACACTTTAAGAGTATTTATTAGTTTTATGTACGTAATAAAACTAATGTACGTTCAAGGATGACATGCACTCACATACACACATTCAGGAAAACATGGGGTTTTCCTGGGGAGAACACTGAACATAACCAGAATCGGTAATGATACACATACACACACAGTCGGGAGAACATGGGGTTTTCCTGGGGAGAACACTGAACATAACCAGAATCGGTAAAGATACACACACACACAGTCAGCAAAACATGGGGTTTTCCTGGGGAGGACACTGAACATAATCAGAATTGGTAATAGTTCACAAACACACAGTCAAGAGAACATGGGGTTCTTCCTGAGTAACAGTAGTACATAACTAAAAAAGTATAACAAGTTAAATAACTGAACTACAATTCACAAGAACAATCATGTTTTCATTGTACATCGTTTACTTTACTTTTCGGATTTGGAAACTAACTTTACATAAGAAAATATGGGATTTTCTTGGATAAACACTTTTTCAGGAAACCAAAGGAACTCGTACATTTTCCGAAAAACTAACCACTTATGAACTCACCAGCTTTATGCTGATTTTCAAGCCGCTTGTATTCTCAGGTCCACATTAGACAGGTACCCGCAGATCTTTTTGTTCGAAGACGGAGTTCTCAGAAGACTCGTTTCGTGTTGTTTATATATGATATGTATCACTTGTATAACTTATGCTTTTGAAACGAATGTAAAACTTTCATATATGTAATGTAATGTTTGATTTACTTTACTTATTATGTACATTGGATTTGATACTCAACGTGGAGTCAACCACGAAAATGTTTCCGCCTTCGGTTTTCGGGGTGTGACATATATACACCTTGCTCAACATATTACAAGGTGAAATGAAATTAATAGTATTTTTCTGTTGATAACATTTTCTATCCCTATTCTTAGAAAATTTGTAGAAAAATCATCAAAGGTCCAAATCAGAATCCAAAAATTCCGAGAGTTTGGAAAATGTGTCTAGTTTCTCCATAAATTTTCTCATGATTTTTATTGACCTCTAACTTGTGTGAACAAGTCCATAATCACAGATTGGTCCGGATTGATGTTTGAAATGATAGGCAGTTTTGTAAAAATCACCATAAATTGTAGAAAAATCGTATGGAGATGTGCAAGTAGTCATTCTAAAGGTAAGAACTGGAACTATTTTCACCTAATACAGTTTTGAAAACTAAAATGTGTAATTTTTCCAAAACAGTCTGTGAATGGAGTCCAACTTTTCTGATGAAGGCTGTTAGAAAAGTTTAGTTATGTTCTTGGTGTTTTAACTTGTATTCCCCCCCCCCCCCAAAAAAAAAAAACTTGAGAAAAGATGAAAATGTAGGTGTATGAACTCACCTTATGTGATTCCAGTAGACGAATGTTGAAAAAGGGAAGTGTTCAACTTAAGAACACTTGAAGATGCCTTGAAGATTTTCGAGAATCTAACACCAAAGTGATGGAGTTTGTGTAAGCAATCAATGATTGGAGTAGAATGAAGTGCAATAATCACAAGGAGGATGAATTATAGTTACCAAGAGTATAATAAAGCTTGATGATCAGCCTTGGAGTATGCCTTGAATCTCGAATTTTAGTGAGAGAATTGAGAGAGAAAAGGGTGTTTGATCTTGTGTGGAAGAATGAGAAAATGAGAGAATGTTAGGAGAGAGGATGGATGTTCCAGCTCTAAGAACGTGGGGATGGCTGGAGAGAGAGGGAAAAAGTACAAGGATGTGACTAGGTATGGTGGGGAAGGGTGTGGGTTGGTCATGGAGTGGGTATGGGAGATTGCTTGTGTGATACACTAAAGAAAAGTCAACACTCAACAAAATATCTCACCCATTCCTCTTGGATAAGGGTTATCCCCCAAAAAATGATTAATTATGAAATAAGGGTTTTATATGTTAAAATAAACTTTTGGGTGAAAATCCCGCATTAAAATGCTCAAAATATTGAAAACCAGGTAAAAAGTGCTGAAATCCGAAGTTCTGGACCGAGGGTGCGAAGGTTCGGCTCCTTAGGAGCTTAAAACCGAAGGCGAGGCGAGGCTGAGCATAGGAACCGAAAGGTCTCGCAGACTGCTAGGGACCGAAGGCCGCATTCTTGTCAGAACCAAGGACCATTCTTGTCAGAAGCGAAACTGAAGTTCGGTCGAGGAGGCTTCTTAGGGTTTCGTTTCCTTAAGGGAGGTTCGGTTCTTATGAGGTTCGGCTCCTAAGAGGTTTCGGTTCCTTGAGAGGGTTTCGGTTCCTTGAGAGGGGTTTCGGCTCTAAGAGGAGTTTCGGCTCCTTAAGAGGAGTTTTGGCTCCTTAAGTTCGTTTTTCGCGTAGACTTCCGTTTTTGAGTCGTTTCCGCCAAATTCGAGGGTCGAGATGCCCCGAGTGATTATAAAAAGTTGGGAGAGATTTTGAAAGAGGTTTGGGAGAGATTTCACATACTTGGAGAGATTTGACCTTCTTGGAGAGATTTCTCATACAGATAGAGATTTGGTAGAGATTTCACATACTTGGAGAGATTTGGGAGAGATTTGACATTCTTTAAGAGATTTCTCATACAGAGAGAGATTTGGGATAGATTTCGCATACTTGGAGAGATTTGGGAGAGATTTAACATTCTTGAAGAGATTTCTCATACAGAGAGAGATTTGGGAGATATTTCGCAAACTTGGAGAGATTTGGGAGAGAGTTAACATTCTTGGAGAGATTTCTCATACAGAGAGAGATTTGGGAGAGATTTCACATTCTTGGGGAGAATTGGGAGAGATTCTAGATAGAGAGAGGTAGAGTGAAAACGATTGAGAGAGGTTTCGTGTGTGACATTTGTGAGTGTCCAGCTTCACAACGCAAGGTCCGTAAACCCTGTTAAGCCATGTTTAAGGATCTTAAACACTCCCGATGAGTATGCAACATTGTTTTATTAGTTTGGTTCATTACTTAACGCCGTTTTAGGTTAATGAAATATGGATACACAAAATTTTCGATTGATGATTTCTCCTTGGAATGAAGAGTTATACGGAAATAACATAACGTAAACCCTAGTACACAGGGGTTAATTGAGTTGACTGGTTTGACTTGCTAACTTTAGTTGACTTTGACTTGACCGGAAATTGACGGTTGTCACATCATCCCTCCGTTAGAGGGAATTTTGTCCCGAAATTTGCATTTGGATTTGGGGATTCAAGAGTTCGGGAAGAGAGACGGGTACTTTTCGGTGTACAAGAAATTGGTATGGCGGGGACCAATCCGCCTGACGTTAACTGACGACCATGGAATTTCTTATTGTAACTTGGGCTAAGTCGATTTAGAGGAGTTATTGTTTTGAAATGATAGTGTATTCTATGTGTGACTTTATGCTCTCCGCTACAAAGTGGAGACTCTCGTTCATTTCGATTTCACCAAGTGGTAAGTGGGCATTCCCACGCTTTACCGAAGTTAATCACCCAAGCTATTAACATGTCGCCCAAGGTTTGAACAATCCCTTTTGTTCCGCCCGTTTGTTTTCTATTGGTAGGCCATACTCAAGTCTAACCTAGTTCCCCATAAGGGTTTCCCGGGTCGCGAAACGAATCTACTATCTCTGTTAGAGGTAATAGATATTAATAGACCCTATGGTTACATAATCCTTTTTGATGTACATTCTAGTCGATTCCTCCGTACTGTCGGTTTCTTTGATTGGTAGGGAGTGTGCGGATTTGGCCAGTCTGTCGACGGTTACCCAAATTGTATTGAGACCATCCATCTCCTTGGGTAGCTTGGTTATGAAGCCTACGGTTAGCCGCTCCCACTTCCTTTGAGGTATCACTAGTTGTTGTAGGAAACGCGAAGGCTTCCTTTATTCAACTTTGACTTTGGCACAAGTTTGATACTTGCCCATATGTGTAGCGATGTCAACTTTCCTATTCGTCCGCTGATGTTACTTTTTGAGGTCCAGGCATGTCTTGACCGTGACTGGATGAAGGGGAGTAGCGGGTTTTCGTGTGCTTTGTTCGTGACATTATTTCTGAATCCATCGACCTCGGTGTCTAGATCCGGTTCATGGGATAACATGCCCCAACTTCCGTGCCTTCTAGGCTTTTATGATTGGTGAAGGTTGTATGCTTCGTGTCGTAGAGATGGTGCCTCTAGACCTCTAGGGTGAACACTACCGCCCCTAGTTCGAGGTCATGTGTTACCTAGCCGACCTCGTACGTCTTTAGCTGCCTTAAGTCATAAGTAATCACTTCTCCTCGGAGTGTTGCATAGGGTCTGTTGTACTGTTCCTCGATTTCTTAGCTCGGTAGGAAGCATGAGGGTTTGGTTTACGCGACTAGACATATTTGTATGGTAGGACGTTCACTCGTCCTCCGGGTAGCCTTGATTCGAAGTTCATGGTATGCCTCATACCTGGTCCATCTATCATTAACTTTCGCATATAGGTCGTATGTACTTAAGGTTGGCAAGACAATTAGATGGGTGACTTTGCCCCAAATCCACAACCAGACAAGGAATAGGAAATAGGGTGGAAGCACACATCCAATGTCCATATAATATTAATTATACATTATCCTCGCGTATACATGTAGTAGTGGTAGACTAACCGTATACGTCCCAAGCTTCCGTGCTTGAACCTTGTCTGCTATATGCGTGACATTCCTGAAGGGTCTCCTGGAAATACTTGTGATAAGGCTTCGGAGGTATAACACTCCTCTGGTGAGTGTTTTGGGGTTTTTCACAGTAAGAGATGACCTGGAGGCCCATTCGGGTTTATGTTTATGAGAGACGAAGGATTTGATAGTCGGTGGGTCATGTGAAGGGTCCTTTTGTGGCCGTTAAATCGGGAAGATAAGGAACATACCCATTGAAATTGAATTCTGACAATAGTATCTTTTTAGGTAGGACGCGTGTTAATTAGTATTCGTACGGAGTGCTCATTAGAGTGATAGAGTATCTTGTGTTTTCTTTCTAGAGCGATCCGTTTTGCTTGATGTTATTATTACCGCAGACGGTTCATACTACAGTGTGCTAGCACTGGTAGTGGATGTGTTCCGATAGCTAGTAATGACGCTTGATGTCATGACCCCTGTCGGTCACTCCATGATCGAGCGGTAAATGAATGTCGTATGTAATTTGATGTTGGCGAAATCGTCGAGTGGGTGGCTCTACCCTAATCCCACTGCTAGACATGGAACAGGATGTCAAAACGGAATTATTCGCTTTATGTCTTTAGTATTTTGATTAGAATTAACCCCGAAGTATGCACAAAGTCATCAAAACTTACAGGTAATGATCCTAAGGTCATATACGAGTGTCCCTGATTTGATTTGAACGAGACAGTATTTTAACTACTTTTGGAAAAACGAAATTTTTGCAAGCTTACTAAATTCATTACAAACATATGGTACTTAAACGTTTTGTCATTGGAAACATTACAAAAGTCCTAACATGGTTCCCTTGCTGCTACTGTTGGTGTGTTCATCACGCTCCTCCTGCTCCTTCATCATTTTTCTCAGTTGGACACTCTCTCTTGAAGTGTCCAGTTTCGCCGCATAGGTAGCACACTGGACTTACACTAGTATTGGCGGTTGAAGCGATGTGCTGAGTAGGGGCCTTGCAGAAACGGACGGTGTGTCCTTTCCTGTTGCAGTTGTTACAGTGTAAAATCTGGCAAGCTCCTGTGTGATGGTAGTTACACTTGTTACACTTAGGAAGTGATCCCTCATATGGTCTGGCCAGCGCTCGGGTGACAGACCTTGTGGCTAGTGTCGAGGCATGTGTCGTGACTGTTGTTGTAATGGCAGGTGCAGCTACGGATTGCTTTCTTCTAGCGAATTTTTGAGGTAGGTTACACTTCTTTTTGTCCCAAAACTTTATCTTCTTGTTCGTAGGTTTGTGGCCTGAGGCGCCTTTGTTGGTAGACACTCGTTGGTGTTCCTGATTGTTACCACAATTTGTATTGTCGGTACCGCTTCCATCCCTGCTGGCGTTGTTAGCATTGAGCTGCACCATGACGGCTGCCATAGCTGCCGTGACTGCAGCTTGAAAAGTAGCAGAGTCTATCTGCAGGGTTAGCACCTTGCTAGATGATTGGTTGCCTCTTGGTGAAGACATAGCTCTGTTTCACAATGAAAAACGACTTTGTGAGTGGGGATAATTATCTCAAGTGCATTCTTACGATTTATATTCACATATATAAATTTTTCACATTGTTGTATTATTCTTAGGGTTTCTGCTAACGTTCCTGAGACAGAGTTATGGTAGTTAGTAGAAGTAGGTTTCATACGGGCGTTTTAAGCTTTACTCATCTTGGGATCATGTTTGTCCAAACACACTTAGCTGAGGAGTTTTGATGGGATCCGGTGCATTAGTGCTGGTATGATCGCACCCTATAGGTCTACGAAGAAGGCACCTCTCAACCATAGTGTTAAAAGTGTGAGACGATAATGAGTCGTTAGAAAGGGCTATGTGTCGCGAGTTTTCTAACTAAGTTTATCTTAGTTCATTTTGTAATGTATTTCGGTTGTTTTATGGTGTTCTGAAAACATTTCATAACGAGAGCCTATAAATAATAAACTCATGTATTTTAGTAGTTCTGTATTCAAGTGAAACCTGGTAATTTGATCCAAGCTAGGTCCTTATAGTGACCAATTGATGTGTGCTTAGTTATATAAATAGGACTAAATAGACCTTCGAGTCGGTTAGGTATGTCCTAAGCCCATCTTGCTAATATGAATCTAGTAATTATGGTTTCAGCGAAAATTTTTGACCTCGATGCAGGTCTACCTCACATCCATGCAAGGAAAAATTTTGATAGCAACTAGATCTCTTGATTAGTATAACCTCTTAAATCGCAATGTTGTGATTACACCCAGAATAGAGTAGCACCAACACGTATTCATGATCTTAATTTACAAGGTCTCGTGAGCGGTATGGATTCACTTACGACGATCCGTCCCTTGTGATGCCTGGGGCAAAATCGATGCACCTTGCAGCTTTGCAATTCGATGCTTGGCAGCAATTATCCCCTCCTTGAATGTCGTGTGTCTACCTTGTTACTCTCTTACTTCTTCCTGAGTGATGATAAGGTCCTAAGAAGAGAGTTGGCCTCTGAAATAGTAGTCTCTTTCCGAGTTTCGGTAAGTGAGACGGTGGGGTTCATAGTAGCGCGCAATTTTTCGTACTCGGTTTACAATCTCCTTGTTTTAATCCCCGATGTTCGCAATCTGTCGGGTCTTTGCTGGGAGGGCTCTGTCAGTCGGTCCCCCATGGTTAAGGTCATAACACCCTCGTTGGTCTCCACATGGTGATTGCTGTCATTGTTGTCGACTTCAACCCTCGATCATGGTTGCCCAATGGGGCACAGGTTCGATGTAGTCGAAACGGTTCGCGGAAACCCTGGCTATGCATGGAGGGTTGATTACCTCCGGTTCCGCTTCTGATTCTCCTCATGACCATCCACCATTTCTCTGGTTGGGAAAATAGGGGTCGTCTGGTAAGTAGGATCTTGTTATGTTATACGTGTGAGAATAGGAGTAAGAAGATAATTATTGGACGAACTACCTAGATAATTATTAGATGATCTGTATCATTTATGTCAATACTTGTGTAGTGTATACCAGTTATATAAAATCAAGGCAGGATAGTCCTTCGAATAGGTAACTCTAACTCCAAATCCACAATCCAACGAGAACAGGAAGTAAAGCAACGGTCACGGATTCTGAGTCTATAACACCTAAATTTCATATAACCTTAGCGTATCCACTTAACAACCATTGACCTACTTGATAGAGACTTGTTTAGTTCTCATGTAAGTACTTATAGTAACACAAAATACTCCCATAGTATTTTAAACTTATTTTCTGTTCTAATGTTCTCATTGTGGTAACGTTGGTAAGTTTTTAGACTTGTCACCATATCATAGCCATTCTTGGGCTTGTGCTAATCACTCCTCGGACCAGCATAGTTGATCAGGCTATGCCACTCCCAAGACTGACCATACATCCCCGTGCTTACCTGTGATATTCAACAATCGTAATACTTTTGTTCTTGTCATTGTGACACGTATGTTAGTATGAATGCAGGTATGAATACTTTAACCGAGAAGACTATTTATTTTCTAAAAGTATACCCCATTAAAATGTTTTAAAATCAGAGACATTAGTCCCAATGCATTTATAGTTTGTATATCTTATGTGGTTCGATATACTTAGTTCACTATAAACAATGCTCTGATACCAATCTGTCACACCCCCAAACCAAGGATGATGGAAACGTCCGGGGTGGCAGACTTCATGTATAGTATCACAACAACGAGTATAATAGTGCTCAAAGTAAATACAACCAATCATATATATAATCGAAAGGGTTACATCATTGTATGAATTACATGTTTCTAAATCAATTACAATATGTAGACAAAAAGTGTGAAATGTTTGACGCCTTAACATCCCATTCTCAAAAGCACTTGGTTACCTGTTTAGTGATTTCCTGAGAATACAAGTTGTTTGAAAAAGTGTGAACACAAAGGTTGGTGAGTTCATAAGCTTTTGATAGTAAGAGTTTGAAAATCGATCTTTGTAATAAGTTGTATGTTACCAAGAAAAATCCGATATTTTCCTTATAAAAGTTATGTGGTCCTAAATACCAGGACCGAGAATGAGCAAGTATTTGTCATACTTAAAGATATAAAAGTGGTTTTAAATTGGCGTAAAACCCTTTCTAATTTGAGAAAAACCCGTAATGAATGATGTGTAATTTTTCCAAAACAGTCATTCTAAAGGTAAGAACTGGAACTATTTTCACCTAATACAGTTTTGAAAACTAAAATGTGTAATTTTTCCAAAACAGTCCGTGAATGGAGTCCAACTTTTCTGATGAAGGCTGTTAGAAACGTTTAGTTATGTTCTTGGTGTTTTAACTTATATTCCCCCCCCCCCCACCTAAAAACTTGAAAAAAGATGAAAATGTAGGTGTATGAACTCACCTTATGTGATTCCAGTAGACGAATGTTGAAAAAGGGAAGTGTTCAACTTAAGAACACTTGAAGATGCCTTGAAGATTTTCGAGAATCTAACACCAAAGTGATGGAGTTTGTGTAAGCAATCGATGATTGGAGTAGAATGAAGTGCAATAATCACAAGGAGGATGAATTATACTTACCAAGAGTATAATAAAGCTTGATGATCAGCCTTGGAGTATGCCTTGAATCTCGAATTTTAGTGAGAGAATTGAGAGAGAAAAGGGTGTTTGATCTTGTGTGGAAGAATGAGAAAATGAGAGAATGTTAGGAGAGAGGATGGATGTTCCAGCTCTAAGAACGTGGGGACGGCTGGAGAGAAAGGGAAAAAGTACAAGGATGTGACTAGGTATGGTGGGGAGGGGTGTGGGTTGGTCATGGAGTGGGTATGGGAGATTGCTTGTGTCATACACTAAAGAAAAGTCAACACTCAACAAAATATCTCACCCACTCCTCTTGGATAAGGGTTATCCCCCAAAACATGATTAATTATGAAATAAGGGTTTTATATGTTAAAATAAACTTTTGGGTGAAAATCCCGCATTAAAATGCTCAAAATATTGAAAACCGGGTAAAAAGTGCTGAAATCCGAAGTTCTGGACCGAGGGTGCGAAGGTTCGGCTCCTTAGGAGCTTAGAACCGAAGGCGAGGCGAGGCTGAGCATAGGAACCGAAGGGTCTCGCAGACTGCTAGGGACCGAAGGCCGCATTCTTGTCAGAACCAAGGACCATTCTTGTCAGAAGCGAAAGTGAAGTTCGGTCCCGGAGGCTTCTTAGGGTTTCGTTTCCTTAAGGGAGGTTCGATTCTTATGAGGTTCGGCTCCTAAGAGGTTTTGGTTCCTTGAGAGGGTTTCGGTTCTTTGAGAGGGGTTTCGGCTCCTAAGAGGGGTTTCGGCTCCTAAGAGGAGTTTCGGCTCCTTAAGAAGAGTTTCGGCTCCTCAACTCCGTTTTTCGCGTAGACTTCCGTTTTTGAGCCGTTTCCGCCAAATTCGAGGGTCGAAATGCCCCGAGTGATTATAAAACATTAAGAGATATTTTGAGAGAGGTTTGGGAGAGATTTCACATACTTGGAGAGATATGGGAGAGATTTGACATTCTTGGAGAGATTTCTTATACAGAGAGAGATTTGGTAGAGATTTCACATACTTGGAGAGATTTGGGAGAGATTTGACATTCTTGGAGAGATTTCTCATACAAAGAGAGATTTGGGATAGATTTCGCATACTTGGAGAGATTTGGGAGAGATTTAACATTCTTGGAGAGATTTCTCATACAGGGAGAGATTTTGCATACTTGGAGAGATTTAACATTCTTGGAGAGATTTCTCATACAGAGAGAGATACGGGAGAGATTTCACATTCTTGGGGAGAATTGGGAGAGATTCTAAATAGAGAGGTAGAGTGAAAACGATTTAGAGAGGTTTCGTGTGTGACATTTTTGAGTGTCCGGCTTCGCAACGCAAGGTCCGTAAACCCCGTTAAGCCATGTTTAAGGATCTTAAACACTCCCGATGAGTATGCAACATTGTTTTGTCCGTTTGGTTCATTACTTAACGCCGTTTTAGGTTAATGAAATCTGGATATACAAACTTTTCGATTGATGATTTCTCCTTAGAATGACGAGTTGTACGGAAATAACATAACGTAAACCCTAGTACACAGGGGTTAATTGAGTTGACTGGTTTGACTTATTGACTTTAGTTGACTTTGACTTGACCGGAAATTGACGGTTGTTGCAATATATATATATATATATATATATATATATATATATATATATATATATATATATTAGAACTCACAAACTTATACAATTCCACCATATAAAACAACTCTTATCCCACCCCATCGATCCTCACAATGACACGATCTAAACTCTTTTGTCAAAAAATTTCCTCTTTACATGATTCCTACTCACGAATCTAAAACTAACCTCTCCACCTGATCCATACTCCCGGATCTAAAACTAACTTTTTGACATGATCCATATTCCCGGATCTAAAACTAATCTCCTGATCTGATCCGTACTCCCGGATCTAAAATTGTGCCCACTCCATACTCCCGGACTAGGGACAACTAACTAAGTCTTAATCCATACTCCCAGATTAATAAAAAGTTTATCTCGTTTATTGACAGTACCGTTTTCGAGACCCCTCTCGCAATACATGTCAATGGATTTTTAGAGTACACCGGTGAATTTCAAGTTCACAATACCTACAAGTTGCGAGCCTGCTAGTGTTCCACTGGATTATCTAGAATAGTCCCTGGTTGTCATCCCTACTCTGATGAATGACGGGGGGGCATCGTTTGGGTAAAGGTTTCACTCATTTTTCACCTATCACCCTCACCTCAAGATCTATATCACCCTTTACCTCGTTATCCAACTCATCTTTTATCACACACCAAGTATCTCATCTACTTCTGTTCTACCCAACATATTTGTAGATATAAGATACATATACAGTTTAACTCATTTTAAAACTATAAAAAAAATCCAGTCCACACTCATCTCAAATAAACAACAATATATAAACACATAGCACATTTTTCATAGCAGTTACTTCATATTTATGTGTTAGAAGAAAGTGACCACACACTCACTCATAACATAGATGTAATACATTCAACCAATACTTGTATTAAAATCGTGTTTATGAAAGGGACTATACACTCACTCGATAAGATGATTATCGGACAGCACTTCGGCTCTAAAAGTAGTATTGTTCGGTGGAACCGGGATGCTTCCTTGAAAACCGGGCTTCTCGCGGGCAGAGTTTCGGCTCGGGAACTCTGTTTCTTAGGAACTTTGGGGCTTCATGACTCGCTTCGGGTCTCGGGATGATATCGGTGATGGGTTTTGGTCCTAAGAACATCCTATGTGCTCATACAAACCCTAATGCTTAGATCTAGGTTTCTCTATTGTACATGCAAGTTATCCAAGACTATAAACCCTAATTCTAGCATACAAGTAATCATATTAACATAAGAATAGGTTTAAGATGGTACCTTGATTGTTATGTAGTAATAACAATCCCAAATCTCTTTGTATTGACTTTAGAAAGCCTAGAGTCACAAATGTCACTCCTCTAATGGTTCACAAACACCATAAGCAAGAGGATGAAGAGGAAAGAGGATGGAGGCTGCCCAAAATGTGTTCTAACCCTAGAATAAATCTTCTTCATGTTTTTGGGTCATAAGGGTCTTATATATAGTGAGGCTATTAGGGTTATCTAACAAGGAAACCCTAATTTGGATGATTAAGCCCTAAGCAACCCATGGACTCCTTTAATTAAGGCCTTGGACGATTTCCTTATGGGCTTCCCCATAGAATTCGTCCACTCCTTATTATAAGGCAATCCATAGCCCAAATTGCAATTATCTTATAATTACAATTCCAGTCCCTTAAGTTTAATTAATCTCTTTTAGTCACAAAACTAATTACCAATTAATTATTGACTAATATTAATTAAACAATATGATTTCTCCTTTAATATATTATTCCCATAATATATTAATAAATCATATTTAATCCTTTCTCTCCATAATTCATCCTATCAAGTTGCTTTGGTGAAGGCAACCCAAAAGGACCATGCACCATCGGGTCAAGTACATACCAAAATAGTTATGGACTTAGACACTAATCCAACAGTCTCCCACTTGGATAAGTTTAATAACTATTATGCGTATGACTTCAGATCCTGATCTACAATCGTAGCTTTCCAAAGCCGCTGTCAACTCTGATCCTATCAGATACGCGTGTCCTTTAGATAAGGGATCATATATTCCTCCATTCTAGATATCATATGAGATATGATTTCAAATCATTCTCTTTGTACTATATCTCGATTCCCGATTTATGACGACTGACTAATTGAACAAATCAAATTAGCCCTAGCCCGACTGAGCATTTACGTTTGTCATCACTAAATCATCGAGGGGCCCAAAGATATCGCTTTTATCCTACTTTGGATAAAAGGAACAAATAAAATTTGATATAATGCTTGCTTTCACTTACTCACCGAATCACACACAACAATATGTTTTATAACACCAAGTTACTTGTGCGTTTACATATTATCAATGTGCAACCGATTTGCAAGATACAACTCACACATCTCGGTTTCAAGAATATAAGATGTTATCACCAATCACTTGTGATACAATTCATGAAGTGATCCAAGGGAGCGTGGGTTTAATCCAATGCTCAAATTCATATTCATAAGCACTCATGAACGTTGCAGCAGATATTTGCTTATGTCTAATGCTCTTTAGACAATCCACACACTAATTCACGACAGTCTTCATTCATACCTACTTCCAACATATGAACGACTGTGGCCCGTTCGAATAATTTAACTGTTCTTAACCAATTAAATTATTCAGGAAGTCAAAACATGCAAATGTGAAACACAAGAATAATACTAATCCCATATGGCCTCAAACCTTTGAGTATAAATAAAACGCCTTTTATTTATCACCATATCGATTACTCATTATTTGTCGTTTCGGGTAATCAACTTCTTACTTGTATTATTACACTTATCCCATGCTCCTAGCATGCACACGATGTTTACCTATGGTTCTTACTTTGTGAAATAGATCACATTGAACACATTTCCAATCATACTCATTTCACAACTCCAAATCCTTTTTCATAAGTGAAAGAATATCAAATTCTTGCTACTTATAGATTATGCTAGATTCTAACATTTTATGCAATGATCCTTTTGTGATATCACTGCACCAAAGTCACAAAGACTATTGCCAATGAGATTACAAAGTCCTCTATCGGAGATTTTTACAATACAATTCCTTAGATATGATGTCTCTCACTCAAAGTACATTCCTTTGAACATCCTTTTGCATAAAAGTTTCTAATCTAGTCATAGATTTTTAATATTCAATTCCCAATATGGACACGTTTCCATATTTTCCATATGACAACTTATTCTTAATAGAATCTTATCTATTCATAATAATGTCGATATGGTCCATCCAATATGGAAACATACCCATATTTTCCAATACTATACTTCCAACTACTCACAAGCGACCAATTCTCGGCGAACTTTGGATTGTCCTTTGATAGTTGTTTAATTATTTTAGTCAAAACCGATTCTTGTCCTTTTTCCCTCTAAATGTGCTAGACATTTGGAAAATTTTAGAATGGTCAAACATTAAAGCATTTACAATCGATCCTATACCCGAAGCGTATGGGACACGACGCATAATGTTTTATTTGCTATGTTCTCAAAAATCGAATAGTGAAGAGGAATGTCGTAATCATAATTGAAATTTTAAGAACACACTATGTACCTTTTACTAAATTTTGTTAACATTCCACAACCTAAGCATTTAAATTTGAAATGAAGCATAATATTCTCTCCCTTAATTATAGCAAAACAACTTTTCAACTATTGCGACTTTGCAAAGTATGACTCTTGTTTTCTATAATTAATATTGCTAACCTTGCAATACTTTCCTTAATAATCATACAATCATAACATTTATGCTCCCACTATCATGATGATTATTATAAACATAACACTTATGCTCCCACTAGCTTCGAAATGTATCCATAAAAATCTTAACTTTCAGAAAAACAATACCTATTGAATTTCTTAAGTCCATGTTTCTAATACTTAATGCTTTGATAACCTTTTATCAAGGCTTTTTGAACTTATACACCTTTGCCTTAGATAGTTCATATGTGTGTCTAAACAATTAAGACTAATTGCCAAACCTCACAATTCAAATCACGGAAAGGGATACCGTAACCATGATCGAATTCGAGAATGCAATTTTACAATCACTATCTTCTTAAAATCTTTCTTAGTGAAAGCATTTCCTCACAATCATTTTCATGAAGGAGGAAATCTTATGACACTTAGATTTAAACGGTGTATTTGTTCCTATCCATGTGAATTTGTCAAAACCAAAGTTTACGACAAATTCAAACTCATATGGACCGAACTTTCTTAGTCTTGATTTCTTGCCTTATGGTAGCACAGCTGCCCACCATGTCTTCCAAGTAGTTAAGCATCTCACCTTTTCTTATCAATGTACTTTCCATTGATCAAGGTCCTTGCCTTTTATGCCTTCAAATGAGAACTCATAGGACTCACATGCATAATTAACTCGATTGGATTGGCACATAAACAAAATAATGTCAACACGATAGGTTGTAAACCTCAACTCGTGTGCTAGTGATGATCGATAAGGTTTATTTGATTTGTTCTTGAACCCTTTCAAGACCATTAAGACTCCCACTGACTCCTTAACATATACGATTCTCTTGTTAATAACCATTTCTTAACAAACAAATATTCAAGAGTTAGTGTAGCTTTTATCAAAACACTTCATAAATTGGTCCTAGTTGGTCTTTGTCTTATCCAAGACATCACAACTCTCCACATTTGATGAATGCTATAAACCTTCTTAATACTTATCACTCAATGTCGCAATCTTAACTCTAAGACTTGTTTTGGAACGAAGTATGATTGATCTCTTGATTTAACCATTTCCCCAATCCTTGATTCCTCTTCTTAAACATACAATTGTACTAAGACTCTCTTAGAGGATCAATTAAGATATGGTTCTTAATCATTAAGACCTATCATAAAGCATAAAAGGTACTCTCCCTTCTTCTTAGAATGGAGAAACTTTTATCTTTCTGCCTACTTGATTCTTATTATTCGTTCTGCTATTGATTTAAACTTTTTTAATCAATTCAGAGTTACACTTAATCTTGTAAGTATAATCATATTTACTAAACCTTTAGTAAATCATGACGAATATCATTGTTACTCTTATGGTGGACTTGATCAACACGCAACTTTGTGTGCTCGATCTCCTAGTCCTTCACTTGACACTTTGTCAATGAATTAGTCTAATTTCCAAAATATGAAATTCCTCATTCATCGTGCAACCAAGTTGCATGATTCCAAGTTTCTGTCCAATTGAAAGTTGGGCGATGAGAAACTCTCCCTATTTGGTAAACTCTCGAATTTCCATAAATAACATGATAAGAACCAAATCCATTACTGCTAATAATAGAAACATTCAAACATCAATTTTTCATATACGCCATTGCAAGGATAAATAAATAATATAAAATCAAAATTTATTTTATTGCGGAAAAAATTTGTCCTTACAATGCAATTCATTGAAAAACAATGCTAATACATCTTTCTTAGCAATCTAGTTCTAACTCTAAGTAGTAGCTCAAGAATCTAATCTTCAAGAAATGCAATCGAAATCCATTCCTTCACGGTTAGATTCTGCTCACTTCTTCCCTTAAGCTTCCTTTCTTTTCTTCGATCCTACAAAACATCAATTGTAATCTTATCACATTATGTATTAAGAATCTAGAATAGAAGCTTAAAAGAGTTAGTTAATGGATTTTACCTATATTAGAGCCATACGTTTCGACTCTCCCATCTCTTAGATCTCTTAGGTAAATGGGGCAGCTTCATCTCCAATGCCCTTTCTCTTGGCAATAAAAGCAAATAGACTCTTTTGGAACATGACATGGAACTACTTCAGACATTGCCTTTCTCTTACGATCAAACTTTTCGATCATAGCATGTATTTCGTTGCCATTGTCTATATCCATAGAAGTCTTGAAGGCAGATTCACCAATCAACTTTGCTTTTCTATTGCGCCAAACCATTGCTGATTCAGCAGCAATAAGCATATAGGTGAGATCTATAAGGGTCACGTCGCGGTTCATCATATAGTACTCTCTTATGAACTCACTATATGAGTTAGGAAGTTACTGAAGAACCCAATCAACAGCCATTTCCTCACAGACGACGGATCCTAACATTCTTAACCTATCAATGTGTGACTTCATCCCTAGGACGTGTGCACACACCGGATTTCCTTCTTTATGTTTACTTGCCAAAAGGGCTTGAGTGATCTTGAACTTTTCAAGCCTTTGAACTTGTGGGTTAGGGAGAACAATTGGAGGAGGTGGAGGAAGTGAAGCATGATTTCTTGTTCCTCGATCGAATCGTGGAATACCATCTTCATGTGGAAAGCTTGTTCCACGGGATTTGGGAAGACCGTAGTTGTCGAACTTTGACATCTACAAAACAGGAGAAAACAAATTCAAGTTAGTTGATTGATAGATTCCTTAGTAAATCACCCAAATGAGATACTAAGGCTAGGACCCAACACAATATTCTACAACTCGGGAGAGGGATGCCGTAACCCTAATTGCAGAATATTTGAAGGTAAGTGAATGACGATTCACTAATATCCACCATGAAAAACAAAAAGAAATTTAAGTTTTAAATCTATGAAAACTCCTAGATCCTTTGAGATTCATTGAAAATTTCAATGGCATGTTTAAATCTCGATATGCCCCTCTTGTTTGTGACTGGGATGCCGAGGATCACAAAGCAGGTGTGAATAACCATGCAAACTTACATGGTGCCCTCACATGTTACAGTCACCTATTCGATGTGCCGGTAAACCACACACGCTCCACCGAACTATGACAAACATTGAGTCACCCTTTGCTACCTTTGCTTAGAACCATTTAGTGTGCCGGTAAACCACACACGCTCCACTAACGTCTTCGCAAGGGCACAAAGTGTAATTTCATGGAATTGCATCAATTCACTTTTGCGTAAGTAACTAAGATTGGGAATTTGTAAAACATTTAGTTACTTTTATATATCATTATACTTATAATGGAAGGTTTTGTCCTATCCTACCCGTTCGGCTAACGACCCTCCACTAGTCAAGAGTGCGGTGGGTAAGAGTGGATACCCATTCAATCACCATTTTATAGGCAATTTCCTTAAACACCCCTTATAGACCAGCTTCGTGAATGAGGCCTACTAACGGTAAGACTGACTTTTACTCATACATATATATAATGTTAGACTTTTAATGTTATATATAGTATAGGGTGTATTTTACACTTTTAAAATACTAGGTGGTCTAATTTAACAATTATACTTTTAATTCAATTAAATTGTAAACCAAAACTTTTATGGATTTATTAAACCTCTTTTAATTATACACCTTAATTAATTAATAAAACCATAAGGGTGTGATTTGAACTTTTTCAAAACAATACTAGAGTTTTAGAATTTAACATTCCTAATTAAACTTTTAATCAACTTTTAAATTCCAAAACTTGAGGGCAAGTTTTGAAACATTTCAAAACATTAGGGTTTAGAATTTAAATATACATCAAAATTAAACTATTATTTCAAAATTTAAATTCCAAAACATGAGGGCAAGGTTTGAAACCTTTTTTCAAAACATTAGGGTTTTAACTATTTAAATTTCAAAACAACAAAACTTTTCGGTTCAAATTTAAACTATAAAACCTAAAGGGGAAAATATGAAACTTTTCATAACAACAAGGATCAAATAACAAATAATCTAAATTAACATTTAATCACATAATTATCCATATTTGATTTATTTATTGATTTCTTGCAAAACAATTTACCAATTTAATCAAAATAATTAATCAATTATCACATTAGGAAACAATTATCTTATTAATTGATAAATATCTTCAATTAGATCAAGAATATAGTCAAATATATCATAAAATCGGATTAATATTGATCTAATATGATAAGGCAACTATCCTTAAGCAAAAACAGCAAGAAATCCCAGTTTTCCCTCCATCTGACCAGCCGACTCGCCGAGTCAGCATGGACTCGGCGAGTCCAGCCTCCAAAACCACAAAAATCGAATTTTTCAATCATCCAATGCATCAATACAATAGAAACCAGTCTAGGCTCTGATACCACTGATGGGTTTTGGTCCTAAGAACATCCTATGTACTCATACAAACCCTAATGCTTGGATCTAGGTTTCTCTATTGTACATGCAAGTTATCCAAGACTATAAACCCTAATTCTAGCATACAAGTAATCATATTAACATAAGAATAGGTTTAAGATGTTACCTTGATTGTTATGTAGTAATAACAATCCCAAATCTCTTTGTATTGACTTTAGAAAGCCTAGAGTCACAAATGTCACTCCTCTAATGGTTCACAAACACCATAAGCAAGAGGATGAAGAGGAAAGAGGATGGAGACTGCCCAAAACGTGTTCTAACCCTAGAATAAATCTTCTTCACGTTTTTGGGTCATAAGGGTCTTATATATAGTGAGGCTATTAGGGTTATCTAACAAGGAAACCCTAATTTGGATGCTTAAGCCCTAAGCAACCCATGGACTCCTTTAATTAAGGCCTTGGACGATTTCCTTATGGGCTTCCCCATAGAATTCGTCCACTCCTTATTATAAGGCAATCCATAGCCCAAATTGCAATTATCTTATAATTACAATTCCAGTCCCTTAAGTTTAATTAATCTCTTTTAGTCACAAAACTAATTACCAATTAATTATTGACTAATATTAATTAAACAATATGATTTCTCCTTTAATATATTATTCCCATAATATATTAATAAATCATATTTAATCCTTTCTCTCCATAATTCATCCTATCAAGTTGCTTTGGTGAAGGCAACCCAAAAGGACCATGCACCATCGGGTCAAGTACATACCAAAATAGTTATGGACTTAGACACTAATCCAACAATCGGGGCTTCGGGGGCATAACTTTCCATGTAAAAGAAAGTTTAAGGGGTGAAAGGAAAGAAATTATCAAACAACTTCGGCTGGCCTCCGAACGCAGCACGTTCCCTGAATGAACGCAACGCGTTCCCAAACGCGGCGCGTTCGCGAATGCAGCGCGTTCCTTGGACGAACACAGTACGTTCCTTCGTGTGTCATGACTTACGAACTTTGGACTTGACATGCGACGGGACAGGCTCTGGGCTCCGAACACGGGGCGTTCCCCATTTGAACGCTGGGCATTCCCCCTTTTGGATGCGTGCCGTGAACTTCAGAAAATCATAACTCTAGCATACGATATCCGTTATCGACGTTCTTTATATCCACCCATAGGTAAGATTTTGCTCTACAACTCTCATTTAGACTCCGTCGGCTAATTTTGACTTCATTTTTATTATATTATTTTTAGTAGGCCGAGACAGGAAAACTCCGTTAGAAATTCATAACTTCTTCATCTGATGTCCGTTTTCGTCTGTCTTTTTACCGTTGCACTACTATAGACGAGATCTTCGGTTCTCATATAGTAGAGGCTACCTCATATGCTTTTATTGCCTCAAGGGCCCAATCTTGGGTATTGCAAGACCACATCTTACGGGATAGCGGTATACATGGTATGGATTCTGATTATGACTGTGCCTTGGCTTCCCTTCACAACAAGCTTCTAGATTTTGACCTTAACAATTTTACTACTAAAGACACCGCCCCCCCCCCCCCCCCCCTAAATCCCAGAATACACTGGCGAGTGCCCTTTTTTGTAAAATTGTCCAAGATATGGAAGTGCATCTCGACATGATGGCTCGACAGAAAGCGGTTTTCCAATGCTTACGTGCACCACATGCTCAAGATTTTCTTCTGGCTATCCCTATAGATGGGCTTGCCCAACACATGTCTTCCATGGAGTATCGTACTATTCTCAAATATCGACTCATGATTCCCATATTCCCAGCTGACGAGATATGTCATGTGTGTCGCAAGGCATGTTTAGACTCTTTTGGAGAGCATGCAGTTCACTGTAAAGAACTCTCGGGGTTCAAATACAGGCATGATATGGTTAGGGATGTTTTGTTTGACATATTTAAGCGTGTCGGGGTTTCCGCTACGAAAGAAGCACCTGTTAATTTCTTGACTGACCCGACATAAGGAATATCAACCCTCAGACCGGTTGACATTTTGATTTTTGGATGGGTCCGAGGGAAACACGCATGTGTGGATCTTACAGGGGTATCCCCTCTCGTGGGCCTGAGGGCTGGGGGGTTCACGGCAGGACATGGTGCTTTAAAAGCAGCTATAGGCAAAGTCACCAAACATGAGAAATCGTGCATGGAAAATCAACATGTGTTCATACCATTTGCATTTGATACGTTTGGTTTCCTTGCACCGGATGCGGTAGAGCTTCTTAAAAGAGTACAACGAATCATGCATAGTAATCTTATATCCCTAGATCTTCGGATGTAGTCTTTAAAAGAAATAACTTTACTATTCAAAAAGGCTTAGCGGCACAGCTTGTTGCCCGTTTTCCATCTCACTTAGTGTACGATGACAATTAAATATTAGTGGAAAAAAATTAAAAAATCGAATGTAGATCCCAAATCCGAACTTTGGGCTGCATACTGCTAAGCTGAAACCTAGAAAAAAAATCATAACTTCCTCATACGAAGTCAGATTTGGATGTTCTTTTTATGCACGCTCTCGGTTTAACGAACTCTACTACATTCGTTTATATTACTAAGTCTAAATATCACACTATCGTAAATTCACTATTTATGTCACGCAGTTTCGTACCAGTTCTGTCACGAAACTTCGACAGGTCATAACTTCTTCGTTATAACTTGGATTTCGACATTCTTTATATATCCGAAATCCTTGTCACGACCACTACACCCTAGTTAAGATTATTCATTCTAAATAATCTTTTATCAAAAAGTCATTTTTGATGCTTATCGTCTCTAAATTGACTAGCCCTGGAGAAGAAATCACATAGTCATAGGGTTGAAATAAGTTGTAATATTCTTTATGCTCTACCTATGATGTATCAGAAAAGAGTTGAATGAAGTTTAGTATTTTGAATGAAGTTTGATAATTTGAATGTAAATAGTATTGCATATGTTTGACATTGAACTGAATCGCAGGTGGCTATTTGCATTTGAATTGAATCATTTGTGTTTGGTTGGTATTGAATGAAATGGTACACATTTGAATTTAATTTATATTGAATTTGGCTTCCACTCCAACAACCAAACAAAAAGGATAAATGAAATTGACATAAACAAAGATGTAACATCCATAAAATTCATGAAAAATTTAAACTTTTAAAACTAATCCACAAATCATCATTTTTTACAATTTAGTTTTCAAAACATGTTTACTATCAAAGTTTTCCCAAAATCATAAATCAAAACACGTGTAGGTACACGATCATGCCTTCGCCTTCCCACGATCATCTAAGGTACATGAAACATAACCCAAAACTGTAACCCCAAAACTTATTGAGTTCCCCTAAAGTACCAACACTCAAATAAATAAGACATATACAATAACAACACACTATGGGTCTAATCAACCATCGGATTGGAATACCCCAAGCCCCTCAACCATCAGGTTGGAATGTCGACATACTATGGGTCCAATCAATCATCGAGTTAGAATGCAAATCTACTATGGTTCCAATGAACCATCGGGTTGGAATACCCCAGACCATCAACCATCGGGTTAGAATGTCAAACATGTGCACATATAACACATAGTCATATAACAACCTACATCCAGTCAAACTGATCTACCGATCACTAAGCATAGAATCATCTTATATACCAGGATACCGATCTAACAAATCACTATAGTACAATAACATGCATAACAAGATTCCAATGGGCCGACATTGGTGCCTTCGACCCGCAAGTATAATGAGGAAAACTCACCTTGCAAACTAAACATAATTGACGAGGACCGACTCCGAATCTCAGCTCTCTAAACGATACCTATTTCCACCAAATGACCAATCCCTATAAAATCCCAAAATACTTAAAATGCCCTCAAGGTCAAACTTGGTCAAACCCACTAAGTCAATCGAGTAAACCCAACTGAGTCAACTCACCAAGGTTGACCCATGCGCGTATGCGGGGCGTACTTGGAAGGTACGCTTAGCGTACGCGAAGCCTCGCAGAAGACTACCATCGAGATGGTTCATCGATTACGTGGGTCATACTCTCATGTAGCGGGTCGTACCCTCACAACCCCCAAAATCCATTAAGTGCTTAATGGCTTAGGAACTCAAGCCCATACTTCATATCTACTGTCCAAATGCACCCTAGAGTCATAAAGTTTCCAACCGTATGACTTTACGTCTCCACAAAGTGCTTAACACAAGGTCTTAATCCTTTAAGACCTTCTACAAGATGAACGAAACAATTCTAGCAATTAGGACCTCATTTTATGGGTTAGGACCCTTCCTATGGTCTGGAAGGATAGATCAAAACGACAATAACAACCCACACACAAGATGAGACCTTTGGGGACAAGAAAAGCAACATAAAACACCCAAAAAATCGGGTCTAACAACCAAGACATTAAGGTATAGACTTTATACCTTATGGAGCTTCTCAAGAAGGAAAAGATCACAGGTCTACAAGCTTGCTTCCACTTCAAGGCTCCTTAATGAAAACTCTTCCTCCTTCAATACACCAAGAACACACTCTTAAGCTCAAAACACACACTAAGAGGCCCAGGGTTTGCAAAAATGTCTCAAAGGATGTGAGGGCTTTAAAGGCGAGGAGAAATGAGACATAATGTTGCTTAAATAGCACTCAAACCGTAAAAATTAGGGTTTCCTCCTGAAGCGATACATAAGTGTATGTCCAGCGTACACACATGTACGCATGGTGTACTCCGCCGACCATAATTACAAAATTGCCACTAGGGACTCAAAGCTTAACTTCTTGGACTTAGGGACCAAAATCACATGAAATAGAATTATAGCTATGAATTTAGAAGTACCTGAACATCGAGATGTTACCATTCTCCCCCACTTGACCTAGACTTCGTCCTCGAAGTGTGCTATGGTGAACAAATTTGGATATTGCTCCCGCATCTCAGCCTCTGGCTCCCAGGTCCACTGGGAGCCCCTCCGGTGCTGCCACCGTACCTTTACCAAACGTACTTACTTGTTACGCAAAACCTTCATCTTCTTTTCCAGGATAGCCTCCGGCCTCTCAACATAGTGCAAGCACTCATCGACTTGAATATCATCCAAGGAAACCACTGTATCCTCATCCAATACGCACTTTCACAGCTGCGAAACATGGAAAGTGCTATGAATCTAACCAGGCTCCTCAGGAAGATCCAATCTATAAGCAACCTTTCCAACCCTAGCAATCACTCGAAAAGGCCTAATATACTGGGGGCCCATTTCCCCTTCTTCCAGAAGCGTATCACACCTTTCCAACGTGAGACCTTCTGTAATACCATGTTGTCGACCTGAAACTCTAACTCGGATCAGCGTCGGTCGGCATAGCTCTTCTGCCGACTCTGAGCGGTCTGCAGTCTTTGGCTGATCTCCTGAATCATCTCTGTGGTATAAAGGACCACTTCGGTCTGCCCCAGAACCTTGTAACAAACCTCTCCCCAACAAACTGGGGTACGACATGTCCTTCCATACAAGAGCTCGAACGGCGGAGCACCAATGCTAGAGTAATAACTGTTGTTGTAGGAAAACTTTGCAAGAGGCAGGTAGGAGTTCCAACGTGAGACCTTCTGTAATACCATGTTGTCGACCTGAAACTCTAACTCGGATCAGCGTCGGTCGGCATAACTCTTCTGCCGACTCTGAGCGGTCTGCAGTCTTTGCCTGATCTCCTGAATCATCTCTGTGGTATAAAGGACCACTTCGGTCTGCCCCATAACCTTGTAACAAACCTCTCCCCAACAAACTGGGGTACGGCATGTCCTTCCATACAAGAGCTCGAACGGCGGAGCACCAATGCTAGAGTAATAACTGTTGTTGTAGGAAAACTTCGCAAGAGGCAGGTAGGAGTCCTAACTCCCACCGAAAATCGATAACACATGCCCAAAACATATCCTCAAGGGTCTGTATAGTCCACTCACTCTGGCCATCAGTCTGAGGATGATAAACAGTGCTGAAGTGCAACCTCGTGCCTAGTTCCTCATGGAACTTCTGCTAAAAACGGGAGGTGAACCAAACAACACTGTCTGAAACAATGAAGACCGGAACCCCATGGCGAGCAACGATCTCGCGAACATACACATCGGATAACTTCTCGGCCGAAGAACTCTCCCCAATGGCAAAAAAGTGGGCACTCTTGATCAATCGATCCACGATGACCCAGATAGTATAAAAACCCTTTTCTATCCTCAACAACTTGGTGATAAAATCCATTGAAATATGCTCCCATTTCCACATGGGAACCTCCAGAGGCTGCAGTTTTCCATACGACCTTTGATGCTCATCCTTGACCATCCTGCAGGTCATGCATGTCTCAATATACCAGGTTATCTCTCTCTTTATACACGACCACCAATATCTCAATCTCAAATCCCGGTACATCTTAGTGGCCCCAGGATGAATAAAAAAATGAGACTTATGAGCCTACTCCAACACAACTTGCCTGACTCCACCAAACATCAGAACCCAGACCCAACCACACCGGGTCAACAACCCTTGATTATCTACGACAAATCTGGCAATCTCACCCCTGATCCTCTCTTTCTTCCAATTTTATTTCCGAACACCCTCGGCCTGATCCTCCCTGATCAATCCGAAAAGTGGGGAATCCACTGATATCCTCATACACATCTCCATATCTGAAGTTCCAACCAACTTGCGACTCAAAGCATCTGCCACCGAATTCACTTTACCCGGATGGTAAAGGATCTCACAGCCATAATCCTTGACTACGTCCAGCCACCTGCGCTGCCTCATGTTCAAGTTCGGCTGATCCATAATATGCCTCAGACTCTTGTGATCCGTGTAGATAGTACAACTGACACCATAAAGATAGTGCCTCAGTATCTTGAAAGACAAAAACCAATGCCCCCAACTCCAGATCATGGGTGGGATACTGCGTCACGTGTGGCTTTAGCTGTCGCGAAGCATAAGCAATCACCCGTCCTCTCTGCATGAGGATTGCCCCCAAACCGGTCATGGATGCATCACAAAATACCACAAAGTCCTCAATTCCCTTCGGGAGGGTCAATACGGAGCCTCGTATAATCTCTGCCAAAGTGTCTCAAATGTCGACTGCTGCTCATGGCCCCATTAGAAATCCACCCTTCATCATTAGACGAGTGACGGGTACCACAATCTTTGAGAAATCCTGAATAAATCTCTGATAGTACCCTGTCAAACCCAAGAAACTCCTAATAACTGAGCAGGATTTTAGAACCTCCCACTACATCACGGCCTCGATATTTGCCGGATCGACCAAAATCCCATCCTGGTTAACAAGGTGCCCAAGGAACTGAACCTCTCGTAACCAAAACTCGCACTTCGAGAACTTAGCATAAAGTCGTTCTCGCCTCAAAAATCCCAGAAGCTCACGAAGATGATCCACATGCTGCTCTCTGGTCTTGGAATACACCAAGATATCATCAATAAACACATTAATGAAACGGTCAAGCATCAGCCTGCATACCCGATTCATCAAATCCATGAACACTGCAGGGACATTGGTGAGCCCAAATGGCATCACCACGAACTTGTAATGCCTATAACGATTCCAGAATGCGGTCTTCTCCATGTCCTCCTCTCTCACTCTAACCTGATGATACCCAGAGCTCAGATCTATCTTGGAGAACCAAGATGCACCCTGCAACCAATCGAAGAGGTCATAAATTCCCAGAAGGGGATAATAGTTCTTCACCGTTAACTTCTTCAACTCTCGGTAATCAATACACATCTGGTGTGAACCGTCCTTCTTTTTGACAAACAGTATCGATGCTCCCCACGGAGAGTTGATCGGTCTGATGAAATGCTTGCATATCAGCTCCTACAGTTGAGATGATAACTCTTGCATCTCAGGCGGTGCCAAGCGGTGCCAGGCGGTACGGCGCCTTGGAAATTGGGGCCACACCATGCAAAAGGTCAATCCTGGACTCGACCTTCCTCTTGGGAGTACACTGGGTAACTCCTCCAAAACACATCTGCAAACTCCCTGACAACCAGGACCTCTGAAACTGAAATTTGATCCCCAAAACGCATATCCATCAGATAAGCCAAGTAGCCCGCACACCCATGTTGAATATATTGATAAGCCCTAGCCGCTGAACAAATCCCTGAACCCATCCTGGTGCCCTCTACATAGATAACTAGTTCTCCCTCACTTGGGGTTCAAACTACTACTCGTTGGCCCTCATAATCAATCATGGCACCAAACCGGATCAACCAATCCATGCCCACAATCATGCAAACATCCCCTATTGGAATAGGGATTAGATTGATCAGATCGATCAGATAAGGCACCCTGAAGATCTCTAACTCCCCAATAGCCATATCAAACTCTCTACTAAAAGAACGAGATACAAAGGACTGACTCGCATCCGATTAAAACAACACAAGAGTAGGAAAAGAGTTCACTAGGAATGTACCTAACAGAGGCAAATATATATAAGCATAACACAAAACATTAGCAACAACATAATGGATAGAAATACACCAGTCACAACATCTAGAGCTGCTCTGGCCTCCTCGACAGTAAGCTGGAAAGCGTGACCTCGAGCCCTAGGGCGCTCCATCCTGCCTTGCCTCCCATAAGTGATCCTCAAAGTAGTCGCCGTTAGAGCCTGCGTCAGCCTGGCAGCAGATAAGGGACATTGGGCCTTCATATGACCCACCTGATCGCAATGATAAAAAGTCTGATGTCAGGAGTTGGAGCCTGCTACCGGCAGTTCCTCGTAATGTGACCCTGCTTGCCATATTTGTGGCACCCCAAAGAACATCGACAAGCTCCATAATGCACCTTACCGCATTTCCTACTAGTATGGCCTATCTGACTCCCCGACCTGGAATCATTGGTCATAAACCGCTTCGACACAGGCTGCAACTGCGCCGAGGCAAATCTTTGCTCCCTCGTCTACAACTCAATCTCAATCTCACTCCGCCTAGCGGCCTCCTGCAACTCCAACAAAGAACCATAGCTTTGGGTGGATACAAATTATGTGATCTCCATCTTGAGCATGATTAAGTAAGAGTTCACCTGAGCCTGCTCAGAGGCAGTCAACTCAGGACAAAACACGGCCCTCTCCGTGAACATATTGGTGATCTCTGTCATCAACTCTGTCCCCTGCTTCAAATCCAGGTACTCCTGGGCTAACCTATAACGCTCCACCAGCGGCACATATCTGGAGCATAACATCTCCGACAACTGATCCTAAGACACAGTGGCTCTCTGCTCAGAAGAAAACAAACTAGTAGCAAGTCTCCACTAATCCTTCGCTCCGAACCTCAGAAGGTTCAGAGCGCGCCTGACCTTCTGGTAAGCAGGGCAAGAGCATGTGAAAAAGCATCCCTAAACATCACACAGACACCTCATGGCTACAATCGGGTCCTGAACTCCATCAAAAGCGGAGGGCTTCTTATTTTTGAAGTCCTAATACTGAAAAACCGGACCCATACCAACCCCTGCCGCTACAACGGATGCGGAGGCTGCATCAGCTGCAGTCTCAATAATGGTTGCGTATTTGTCATCAAAGAACTCCATCATCGCGATCTTGAGAGAACCAAAAAGCTCTGGTATATGCCCCCAGACAATGGGCACAACCTCCTCATGGATAATCTCTCTGATACGGTCCTCTGTCACTGCTGGCCCACCCTGAATGCGAGCTCCCGATCCTGATCCAGATCCAACCTCAAATAGTCTCGTCGTCACGATAATTAAAATATACCAGGTATGTGACATCCCCATTTTCACGGCCAGAAAAGACCGATTTTGTTTATGCTTTATGAAAACCAGAGTATTTCTTTTCATGAAAATGTTGCCGAATTTGTTCCCAGAAAAACATGATAAATACGTTATCAAAACATTTTCGAAGAAACATGTTTTATTTATTTTAAAAAGTTTGGGATGTCATCGTTAATACAGAAACATAAGCATAAACAGAACTTACTAGTGATCTACATCTCTTTAATCTCTGATTGTAATGTGACCTCATAACAACACCTGTGACATAAATAAACCGAGTGGGTCAGGTTAGGAAACCTGGTGAGTACATAGGGTTTTCAACCCACAATAATATAATTATTATGTTCAAACAATCAAACAATCAACCCAATTACCCATCCCCATTATCTTCTTTACTCTTAAGGATCTACCCTAAGAATCAACCATTCCTCGTTCATACATTCCTAAGGATCATCCTAAGGAATCGGCACGAAGTCCATCGTCACCGGGGTTTAGGCACTAAGTCTACATAGCTGCCAAAATTTATACAATAGACACTAAGTCTGCATAGTTGCCAGGGTTTTGGCACCAAGTCTGCATGATCACCAAGGTTTAGAGTACACCGAGTGAACCCATCGTTCACAACACTTACAGGTTGCGAGCCTACTAGTCTTCCACTCGACTATCTAGAATAGTCCATAGTTGTCATCCATACTCTGCTGAATGACGAGGCCGTCGTTTGGGAAAAGGCTTCTCACATCATTCACCTCTCACCCTCACCTCGTGGTCTATAACACCTCTCAACTCTTCGTTCAACTTATATTCCATCTATTACATCTATCCATGTTTTACCCCAACATTTTTGTAGATATAAAATACATATACAGTTTAAATCCTTTAAAACATGTATAAAATCGCTCAACTAGCATAGACAGCAAGTACTCAGATAATAAGCACACATAACACATAATTTATATAGAATACTTCATATCTATGTGTAAGATGAAAGGTGGTGACTCAGCACTCGGACAACGCTTCGATACTCTCAAAACAATTTCCTTCGATAAAACCTAGTATCAATACCACTAGGGTTTAGACTAACGATAACCGTGACAAATTAATATTCTGACTATTATTATTATTATATATGAAACTACCCAATTTTCACGACTAAAAATTTTCTTTTAAAACATTACTAAAACAACATTTATAAAAATTGTATCATAATTCAAAACATAATTCCGAGTATCAATTCGAAACAAAATCTTATTATCAGAGTAAAACATTCGCAGGCTAACTGACTATGGAGTGTGCACTGCAATCTTCCCGAGCTCCTCTTTTGAAAACTGAGTACCTGAAACAATAACTGAAAACCGTAAGCACGAAGCTTAGTGAGCTCCCCCAAACTACCACATACCATACAAACATATAAATCACATACTGGGCCTTGCCCACTGCATCGGACCGAGGTCCGGACTAACTGGGGCCTTGGCCCCTGCATCGTACCGAAGTCCGGAAACTGACTGGGACCTTGTCCCCTGCATCGGACCGAAGTCCGGACTAACTGGGGCCTTGCCCCCTGCATCGGACCAAAGTCCGGAAACTGACTGGGACCTTGTCCCCTACATCAGACCGAAGTCCGGACTAACCGGGACCTTGTCCCCTACATCGGACCGAAGTCCGGAAACTGACTGGGACCTTGTCCCCAGCATCGGACCAAAGTCCGGACTAACTGGGGCCTTGCCCCTGCATCGGACTGAAGTCCGGAAACTGACTAAACAAAGCATAGTACAAGCATATCAACTAGCATGAACACACATATACTGCATACAACATCAGGCCATAGCTCGAAACACATAACATATAAATCCTGTCTGAGGCACGAAGGCATCAAACATACTAACTACTGCATCGGTCTGAAGTCCGGAAACTACTGCTAGCTAATTGGGTCGGCATTGTGGCCGTAGACCCGTTCCTACTGGAAGGAAACTCACCTGCACTGCTGGAGTTTTTGCTGATACTCTTCTGACTACTATCAGATACTCTCGAACTGCTGCTCCAAAAACTCCCCGATCTACTAATACCAAAAATAACACTTAGTCTAACTGTCCTCCAGAAGTCAACTAAGTCCACTCTGGTCAAATTCAAAGTCGTGGTCAAAGTCAACCTTCCTGGTCAACCCTATTCGCCGAGTCTGCATACTGACTCGTCGAGTTCATATGCTCAGAGTCCTTTCATTCACGACTCGACTCGCCGAGTCTATCGATTTCCGAGTCCTGACCTGTCCAACTCACTGAGTCCCCAGTCGACTCACTGATCCGAGTCTTAACTAAAAGGGTTTAGGGTTTCACGACTTGACTCGCCGATTCCAAGAACAGACTCACCGAGTACAAGGCAATCTTCATCTGACTCGATGAGTTGTTCATCCCACTCGTCGAGTTGCTCCTAATTTTCATGCTACTCGCCGAGTCTAGTCAAAGGACTCGCCGAGTCCACTCAAAGGATTCGCCGAGTCCATTCAGATCTTCATACATGCAGAGAACTTTTGAGTCATGCATGAACTCCAAACTATAGATCTTCCCTTCTCAAGCCTATTCCTCACATAAAGTTGCAAACTTTTCGTGTAGAGAAGGAGATCTAGGCTAAACACACCATAAACTAGGGTTTAAATCAAGGAGGCTCTACAATCAACTCAAGGACAGTTACTTTACGCTTCACAAGGCCAAAATATGCTTAGACCCGAAGTAGCAACTTCACATCTGGCTTCCAACTCAAATGGATAACTAATCATGGCTAAAAAGCCCCAAAAATCCCAACTAGAATAGATCTACATGAAGGAAACGACTTAGTACCTTCAATAACTCAGAAAGGTTCCACAAACTCCAGATCTACTGCCAATCCTTGAAGCTTCAATGATTCCCCTCTTCCTTCTTCCTTCAAATCACCCAAAATGGCTTGGAAGCTTGAATGAGCAACAACGGGGCTTAGGGCTTCGAGAGAAGGTAAAGGGAGTGATGGAGGCTGGGGTGAAGGCCTGAAATGATGCTTAAATAGGGCACCAAGCCCGGAAATTAGGGTTTTCCAACCCAGACCGGACTCGCCGAGTTGATCCCTCCGACTCGCCGAGTCGGTCACTTAAACCCCGACACGGGACCCGCTCCAACTCGCCGAGTTCACCTATGGACTCGACAAGTTGACCCCTTTAACTATGGTTCTCCTTTCCTTTCTTGGTCTTTTTGCTTCGGGGTGTTACAATTCTCCCCCACTTAAACTAAACTTCATCCTCGAAGTTTCTCTACGGTCAATCGCCTTTTGAACTGCTGTCAACACTCCGCTTGGTTGACCTAACACCTGCTGACCACCTTTGCTAGCCTTTCGCCTGGCCATTTTGACTAACATTAATCTTTGCGGATAATAATCTCAGGTCAACCCTGACCCTGAACATTCTAGGAACACCACTTACTTGACTGACAAACCTTCGGATACTCCTCAAGTACTTAAGCTGAACACCCTAAGGGTCACCCCTTTCTTTTTCCTTGCGCGATTTCCGGCCTTTCCAAGGCAACGCTCCATAACCAACTACTTTTCTGACATTGTGAAGGACCCATCCTTCACCGAATCCACTACTCCCGCCACTCTCAGTACGGGTCATTACCGCTAGTATCCACTGGACACTTCTCGCTACTATAACTTAATATTGAGCACCCATCAATCAACTAGTTGAACTCTACCATAGGCGGCTTTCCATTACTACCATTGACTGAAAATCTCTGTTGTCCCTTCTCCGGCTCCCGGACGAACTGAGACCACCCTGGTCCAACTAATCTACCGATATCTGGGTTACCGAGCTCCCACCGGTCACTACACCCCATCGTAATCTCCTAGTCGCTTCCAGCGACTTCTGAAGATACTTCGACTATGTATAACTATTCTATCCACTCTGCCGCTCATACTGAAACGATGCTGCTAGAACCAGCCTACTTATCTCCCATCTGATTACTCAATTCCTACTAACTCGAGCCTTCCATCCTGAAAGAAAAGCTACCTGCTTAGCTATCCTTACATATCACTTATACTTGGCAGAAGGCTCAACTGATCCTGCTGAGAGGGACTTGCCATTTCCCAATCAACCAACTATACCGCCAATACTTGCATTCCAACACAAATATTAATATTGTCCATAACTCTGAAACTATCCAAGACACTGAACTGCCTACAATAATGAACTACCTGAAACACTAAACTGACTGAAACACCGAACTGCCTGAAACACTGAACTGACTGAAACACTGGACTGCCTGAAACACTGAACTGCCTGAAACACTGGACTGCCTGAAACACTGAACTGCCTGAAACACTGAACTGCCATATGGCTGCTTCCCAAATATCTCGAGACCTTCCTTGTCTCCAATCATTCGTCGGTTATCTGCAACACCGAGTTCCAACTCAACTGTGGAGTCCAAGGACTCCTTACTTAGTCATTCCCATGACTTCTGAATGAAATCATTCTCTGGAACTAGTTTCCACTAGTTCTCCTGTTACTGCGGCCCTAACAACCTTCCCGATCTAACCAATCGGGTCCATACGTCGAACCCTGACATCATCAGATCCAAGACTAAAAATGATGGCTCCCAGACTAGCGGTAGCCCTTAACATACGCGAACCCAAGCGGTCCACTGCGTTCCTGATCCCATAACTGAGGTGAGCATCTATTGCCAAATCGTCGACTAAACCACAACTGAACAATTTGGTAAATCCGAAATCTAACCCGTGGATTCCCATATCCTCACTGTTGCACCCGAACAAGTGGGTACTATTGCTTTCCCCACGTCCAACAACGCGCTCATGCTGCCTATTAATCTGATAAAGGCCACGGCTACACCTGCGAACTTACAACTCTCTAATACTATTTGGCTGCTAGTGAATGCTATGGCTACCCCCGTAGACTTACAACACTCCACTACTATCTGACTACTAGTGAATGCTACGGCTACTCCCGCAGACTTACAACACTCTGCTACTATCTGACTGCTAGTGAATGCTACGGCTACCCCTGCAGACTTATAACACTCTACTACTATCTGACTGCTAGTGAATGCTACGGCTACCCCCGTAGACTTACAACACTCTACTACTATCTGACTGCTAGTGAATGCTACGGCTACCCCCGCAGACTTACAACACTCTACTACTATCTGACTGCTAGTGAGTGTTATGGCTACCCCCGTAGACTTACAACACTCTACTACTAGTATCTGACTACTAGTGAATGCTACGGCTACCCCCGCAAACTTACAACACTCTACTAGTATCTGACTGCTAGTGAATGCTATGGCTACCCCCGTAGACTTAGAACACTCTACTACTACTATCTAACTGCTAGTGAATGCTACGGCTACCCCCGCAGACTTACAACACTCTACTACTATCTGACTGCTAGTGAATGCTACAGCTACCCCCGCAGACTTACAATACTCTACTACTATCTGACTGCTTTACTAACCTACTATTATGAGGACATCCTGACTATCCCTAGTCCTGCTAGCGATCCCTCATTCTGATTTCTCAAAACCAACCCTCAGTCACCGAATACTACATCAACCTCGACATCTTATATCCTTGATCCCTCCGACTCGCCAAGTCGGTCACTTAAACCCCGACACGGGACCCGCTCCAACTCGCCGAGTTCACCTATGGACTCGACAAGTTGACCCCTTTAACTATGGTTCTCCTTTCCTTTCTTGGTCTTTTTGCTTCGTGGTGTTACAACTCTCCCCCACTTAAACTAAACTTTATCCTCGAAGTTTCTCTACGGTCAATCGCCTTTTGAACTGCTATCAACACTCCGCTTGGTTGACCTAACACCTGCTGACCACCTTTGCTAGCCTTTCGCCTGGCCATTTTGACTAACATTAATCTTTGCGGATAATAATCTCAGGTCAACCCTGACCCTGAACATTCTAGGAACACCACTTACTTGACTGACAAACCTTCGGATACTCCTCAAGTACTTAAGCTGAACACCCTAAGGGTCACCCCTTTCTTTTTCCTTGCGCGATTTCCGGCCTTTCCAAGGCAACGCTCCATAACCAACTACTTTTCTGACATTGTGAAGGACCCATCCTTCACCGAATCCACTACTCCCGCCACTCTCAGTACGGGTCATTACCGCTAGTATCCACTGGACACTTCTCGCTACTATAACTTAATATTGAGCACCCATCAATCAACTAGTTGAACTCTACCATAGGCGGCTTTCCATTACTACCATTGACTGAAAATCTCTGTTGTCCCTTCTCCGGCTCCCGGACGAACTGAGACCACCCTGGTCCAACTAATCTACCGATATCTGGGTTACCGAGCTCCCACCGGTCACTACACCCCATCGTAATCTCCTAGTCGCTTCCAGCGACTTCTGAAGATACTTCGACTATGTATAACTATTCTATCCACTCTGCCGCTCATACTGAAACGATGCTGCTAGAACCAGCCTACTTATCTCCCATCTGATTACTCAATTCCTACTAACTCGAGCCTTCCATCCTGAAAGAAAAGCTACCTGCTTAGCTATCCTTACATATCACTTATACTTGGCAGAAGGCTCAACTGATCCTGCTGAGAGGGACTTGCCATTTCCCAATCAACCAACTATACCGCCAATACTTGCATTCCAACACAAATATTAATATTGTCCATAACTCTGAAACTATCCAAGACACTGAACTGCCTACAATAATGAACTACCTGAAACACTAAACTGACTGAAACACCGAACTGCCTGAAACACTGAACTGACTGAAACACTGGACTGCCTGAAACACTGAACTGCCTGAAACACTGGACTGCCTGAAACACTGAACTGCCTGAAACACTGAACTGCCATATGGCTGCTTCCCAAATATCTCGAGACCTTCCTTGTCTCCAATCATTCGTCGGTTATCTGCAACACCGAGTTCCAACTCAACTGTGGAGTCCAAGGACTCCTTACTTAGTCATTCCCATGACTTCTGAATGAAATCATTCTCTGGAACTAGTTTCCACTAGTTCTCCTGTTACTGCGGCCCTAACAACCTTCCCGATCTAACCAATCGGGTCCATACGTCGAACCCTGACATCATCAGATCCAAGACTAAAAATGATGGCTCCCAGACTAGCGGTAGCCCTTAACATACGCGAACCCAAGCGGTCCACTGCGTTCCTGATCCCATAACTGAGGTGAGCATCTATTGCCAAATCGTCGACTAAACCACAACTGAACAATTTGGTAAATCCGAAATCTAACCCGTGGATTCCCATATCCTCACTGTTGCACCCGAACAAGTGGGTACTATTGCTTTCCCCACGTCCAACAACGCGCTCATGCTGCCTATTAATCTGATAAAGGCCACGGCTACACCTGCGAACTTACAACTCTCTAATACTATTTGGCTGCTAGTGAATGCTATGGCTACCCCCGTAGACTTACAACACTCCACTACTATCTGACTACTAGTGAATGCTACGGCTACTCCCGCAGACTTACAACACTCTGCTACTATCTGACTGCTAGTGAATGCTACGGCTACCCCTGCAGACTTATAACACTCTACTACTATCTGACTGCTAGTGAATGCTACGGCTACCCCCGTAGACTTACAACACTCTACTACTATCTGACTGCTAGTGAATGCTACGGCTACCCCCGCAGACTTACAACACTCTACTACTATCTGACTGCTAGTGAGTGTTATGGCTACCCCCGTAGACTTACAACACTCTACTACTAGTATCTGACTACTAGTGAATGCTACGGCTACCCCCGCAAACTTACAACACTCTACTAGTATCTGACTGCTAGTGAATGCTATGGCTACCCCCGTAGACTTAGAACACTCTACTACTACTATCTAACTGCTAGTGAATGCTACGGCTACCCCCGCAGACTTACAACACTCTACTACTATCTGACTGCTAGTGAATGCTACAGCTACCCCCGCAGACTTACAATACTCTACTACTATCTGACTGCTTTACTAACCTACTATTATGAGGACATCCTGACTATCCCTAGTCCTGCTAGCGATCCCTCATTCTGATTTCTCAAAACCAACCCTCAGTCACCGAATACTACATCAACCTCGACATCTTATATCCTTGATCCCTCCGACTCGCCAAGTCGGTCACTTAAACCCCGACACGGGACCCGCTCCAACTCGCCGAGTTCACCTATGGACTCGACAAGTTGACCCCTTTAACTATGGTTCTCCTTTCCTTTCTTGGTCTTTTTGCTTCGTGGTGTTACAACTCTCCCCCACTTAAACTAAACTTTATCCTCGAAGTTTCTCTACGGTCAATCGCCTTTTGAACTGCTATCAACACTCCGCTTGGTTGACCTAACACCTGCTGACCACCTTTGCTAGCCTTTCGCCTGGCCATTTTGACTAACATTAATCTTTGCGGATAATAATCTCAGGTCAACCCTGACCCTGAACATTCTAGGAACACCACTTACTTGACTGACAAACCTTCGGATACTCCTCAAGTACTTAAGCTGAACACCCTAAGGGTCACCCCTTTCTTTTTCCTTGCGCGATTTCCGGCCTTTCCAAGGCAACGCTCCATAACCAACTACTTTTCTGACATTGTGAAGGACCCATCCTTCACCGAATCCACTACTCCCGCCACTCTCAGTACGGGTCATTACCGCTAGTATCCACTGGACACTTCTCGCTACTATAACTTAATATTGAGCACCCATCAATCAACTAGTTGAACTCTACCATAGGCGGCTTTCCATTACTACCATTGACTGAAAATCTCTGTTGTCCCTTCTCCGGCTCCCGGACGAACTGAGACCACCCTGGTCCAACTAATCTACCGATATCTGGGTTACCGAGCTCCCACCGGTCACTACACCCCATCGTAATCTCCTAGTCGCTTCCAGCGACTTCTGAAGATACTTCGACTATGTATAACTATTCTATCCACTCTGCCGCTCATACTGAAACGATGCTGCTAGAACCAGCCTACTTATCTCCCATCTGATTACTCAATTCCTACTAATTCGAGCCTTCCATCCTGAAAGAAAAGCTACCTGCTTAGCTATCCTTACATATCACTTATACTTGGCAGAAGGCTCAACTGATCCTCCTGAGAGGGACTTGCCATTTCCCAATCAACCAACTATACCGCCAATACTTGCATTCCAACACAAATATTAATATTGTCCATAACTCTGAAACTATCCAAGACACTGAACTGCCTACAATAATGAACTACCTGAAACACTAAACTGACTGAAACACCGAACTGCCTGAAACACTGAACTGACTGAAACACTGGACTGCCTGAAACACTGAACTGCCTGAAACACTGGACTGCCTGAAACACTGAACTGCCTGAAACACTGAACTGCCATATGGCTGCTTCCCAAATATCTCGAGACCTTCCTTGTCTCCAATCATTCGCCGGTTATCTGCAACACCGAGTTCCAACTCAACTGTGGAGTCCAAGGACTCCTTACTTAGTCATTCCCATGACTTCTGAACGAAATCATTCTCTGGAACTAGTTTCCACTAGTTCTCCTGTTACTGCGGCCCTAACAACCTTCCCGATCTAACCAATCGGGTCCATACGTCGAACCCTGACATCATCAGATCCAAGACTAAAAATGATGGCTCCCAGACTAGCGGTAGCCCTTAACATACGCGAACCCAAGCGGTCCACTGCTTTCCTGATCCCATAACTGAGGTGACCATCTATTGTCAAATCGTCGACTAAACCACAACTGAACAATTTGGTAAATCCGAAATCTAACCCGTGGATTCCCATATCCTCACTGTTGCACCCGAACAAGTGGGTACTATTGCTTTCCCCACGTCCAACAACGCGCTCATGCTGCCTATTAATCTGATAAAGGCCATGGCTACACCTGCGAACTTACAACTCTCTAATACTATTTGGCTGCTAGTGAATGCTATGGCTAGCCCCGTAGACTTACAACACTCCACTACTATCTGACTACTAGTGAATGCTACGGCTACTCCCGCAGACTTACAACACTTTGCTACTATCTGACTGCTAGTGAATGCTACGGCTACCCCTGCAGACTTATAACACTCTACTACTATCTGACTGCTAGTGAATGCTACGGCTACCCCCGCAGACTTACAACACTCTACTACTATCTGACTACTAGTGAATGCTACGGCTACCCCCGCAGACTTACAACACTCTACTACTATCTGACTGCTAGTGAATGTTATGGCTACCCCCGTAGACTTACAACACTCTACTACTAGTATCTGACTACTAGTGAATGCTACGGCTACCCCCGCAAACTTACAACACTCTACTACTATCTGACTGCTAGTGAATGCTATGGCTACCCCCGTAGACTTAGAACACTCTACTACTACTATCTAACTGCTAGTGAATGCTACGGCTACCCCCGCAGACTTACAACACTCTACTACTATCTGACTGCTAGTGAATGCTACAGCTACCCCCGCAGACTTACAATACTCTACTACTATCTGACTGCTTTACTAACCTACTATTATGAGGACATCCTGACTATCCCTAGTCCTGCTAGCGATCCCTCATTCTGATTTCTCAAAACCAGCCCTCAGTCACCGAATACTGCATCAACCTCGACATCTTATATCCTTGATATACCTCGCGTTTCGTCGAGGAAGTCTTCGGCTTGGTTCCCAAACCAACCGTCTACTAATCCGGATACATGAAACTATTGTTGGGAAGTTTCCAAACTCCCAACTCCTAAATCTACACAACCCTGCATGCCGTCTCCGCCACTGGCTACTAACACGGAAGCATCTCTTGCTAACCATTCTCAAGATCCTCATTCCGACTCACTAGAGTCCTACAGGCGATCCTCCAATCCTGGATTCCCAACCAGCTACTAACCATGTCGATTCATGAACTAACTGTTGGGAATCTCCTCAAACTCCCAATCCTGAACTCCTCAATACATCCATCGCTGTGCTACTATCTTTTCTTCTCAGAGGCTGCATACTCATTCTGGGTCTACGTGCTCTTATCATTGTATACCCGGAGGGTTCTCCCCCACTTGGATCCAGCTAACTTCTCACTGCTCAATGGTCGAAAGGATTCCCCAACCTTCCTTCCATGATAAGGGGCAATCCGTTGCCCGCCTACGTTTACCTCTGTTGGCGCTACAACTAACCCTTACCAGGTCCGAACCATTCCTGCTTAACTAACCGAGCACTCTTCAATCCTTCACTGTATCTACTTAGTGACTGCATCCTGAGAACTTGCATTTAGGATGAACATCTCTAACCCACTTCCTTACCGACCGCAAGCTACTCCACTAAAAGCTTTGGATTGTCACTACTGAGAATATAATTGATCATTACCCGACTAACACCTTCCGTAAGTAGTGAGGCACTACTGAATCTTACACATACATGTTACAGTCACCGCATCTAAAGTAACCTGATCTAGAGGGAACGACCTCCAGTTCATCATTCTAAATCCCAAGGTATGCAAATGGCATATAACTTAACCATAGACAGGTAATATAAGACCCCAACACATATGCTTATTGATATCAATGCAGCAAGATAACAATAATATCATGAATAATAATAATTGACAGGAAGGTAAAAGATACGTACCCCCAACATCCAGTGCTGCTCGAATCCTTGTTGAAATCAACCGGAAAACACAGCTCTGAGCCGTAGGCACCCTTGCCCTAACCTGACGTCTGCTGATGGCTCTCGAAGTCCCAGGGGCAGGAACTGGCACCTGCCCTGCTGTCTATAAACTCAGACAGTGGACCTTTTTGTGGCCCCTCTGACTGCAATGGAAACATATCGGATCAAGTTCCTGGGCGATGGTAACAGTACAATCTCTGCTAAAATGGCCAATCCGGCCGCACTTGAAACATCCTGCATCGCCACCACTTCTACGTCTGCAAGCACCCTTATGCGTCCTACCACACTTCCCGTATCGACTGCGGCTCTGATAGTCCCTCGATCTCAAATCCGACCACTTGGGCCTCTTGCCCGAAGCTGTGGCAACCTAAGTCTCATCCGTTTTCCTCTTGCTTTCCGACTCCTTGCCCGTCTCTCGCTCCTGCGTTACCCTGTCGACCCCAACCGCCGTCTGAACAACAATTGTCTGATCTTGGAGCTTCGCGGTCAACCTATTAGTGATCCTCACTACCATGTTGGGCAGATCCTCGGGAATGGCTCGCGAGACCTCCTCAACTATCCAATCATGCAGAGGTCTCTCTTGGAGACAGGGTGCCCTACTCACTCCTGCCCCCTGATGGCAAAAACTAGAAATGGGGTCTCCCTCCCTGATGGATCCCTGAACTCCATAAGCATCAGGCTCTAGACGAGCCCCAAACTGTCCTGAAACTATCCCGGCCCTAAAGGCCTCAAGATGACTGTCCATAAGCTCCACGATGGCCTCTTTAACCGAGCTGAAAATTACGGGAGTCTGATCAATGATGTTGCACATAATCTCTGCGGAAATGAAATCCCTCATCTGATCATCAAGCTACCCGGCTCCAGAGTCCGAGCCAAACCCCTCCCCGGTACCTGAACCGCTAACTGGTAACTCACGCAATGTCACCATGCTGAAAATATAACACTTCCTGATCAATGTACACACGCTGCTGAAGGATCTCTCACACACTCTACAAGTTCCCTGGTCTTGTCGCGGCCCCTCTTGACTCGAGTACGGATCCTCTGCTTTCAGTAGTACGGGCCCATACTACCTTCCACATATATCCGTACTTTCCTCAAGAGTTACCTCAACTCCACCAAGTCACTCTCCTGCTACTGATCTCTGCTACTACCTTCCTAGGCTTGCCCTAGGGAACCTCTGACTCTACCCAAACCAATCCACAGCTGTTGAAGGCCTCCTTGTAATGCCAATTAGCCACCACCTAAATTCCATCACATGCAATGAGGCTCGGATAATCCTTCGAGTAAAAGACTCGTCCCTACAATGGTTAGACTTAGACGAGAGTTGTGCAGTAGGGCCAAATCCAGCACTCTGAGATTATTCAACCCAGATCACATGTGATGTGACGTATTCACCTAATGGCTAACTCCCATCACTCAGAGTCCCACGAAGCACAAAGCAAGCAGCATTCGGATAAAGGAAACATACCCATGCAAAACTATTCTCATAACAAGAAAGTGTACTAGCATACATTGCTAAGCTCATACTATAAGGCATAACCTACACCTACCACTGTCTACTCAATACTAGCATGCAATTCTTCTCAAGCTAAAACACATAAAGCAGGCACATAAGGCATCCTCCTAGATCCTTAGTCCTATACTAGCATGCTGTTCTACTGAAGCTGAAACTGAACTGGAACTGGAACTAAAACTGATAATCATAAACTTGTACGGGTAATTTGGGAGTACTTACTTGAGCTTGGCTGATTGCATGCACCACACCATTTTTCTCTTTTCAAGTTATTTGCTTTCTAAATATTCTTTTCCCTTTTTCTAAAACTCTTTTCTTTTCTCAAACTCCTTTTTACCCAAAATTTCCTTTCGAAAATGTTTTGCTTTTGAAAACCTTTTACCATTTCCTTAGTTTGAGTCCAGACACACTCTCAAGTATGTCTGAATCCCTCAAACCAAGGCTCTGATACGAACTTGAAACGACCCAATTTTCACGACTAAAAATTTTCTTTTAAAACATTACTAAAACCACATTTATAAAAACTGTATCATAATTCATAACATAATTCCGAGTATCAATTCGAAACATAATCTTATTATCAGAGTAAAACATTCCCAGGCTAAATGACTATGGTGTGTGCATTGCAATCTTCCCGAGCTCCTCTTTTGAAAACTGAGTACCTGAAACCAATAACTAAAAACCATAAGCACGAAGCTTAGTGAGCTCCCCCAAACTACCACATACCATACAAACATATAAATCACATACTGGGCCTTGCCCACTGCATCGGACCGAGGTCCGGACTAACTGGGGCCTTGGCCCTTGCATCGTACCGAAGTCCGGAAACTGACTGGGACCTTGTCCCCTGCATCGGACCGAAGTCCGGACTAACTGGGGCCTTGCCCCCTGCATCGGACCGAAGTCCGGAAACTGACTGGGACCTTGTCCCCTACATCAGACCGAAGTCCGGACTAACCGGGGCCTTGCCCCTGTATCGGACCGAAGTCCGGAAACTGACTAAACAAAGCATAATATAAGCATATCAACTAGCATGAACACACATATACTGCATACTGCATCGGGCCGTAGCCCGAAACACATAACACATAAATCCTGTCCGAGCCACGAAGGCATCAAACATACTAACTACTGCATCGGTCCGAAGTCCGGAAACTACTGCTAGCTAATTGGGCCAGCATTATGGTCGTAGACCCGTTCCTACTGGAAGGAAACTCACCTGCACTGCTGGAGCTTTTGCTGATACTCTTCTGACTACTATCAGACACTCTCGAACTGCTGTTCCAAAAACTCCCCGATCTACTAATACCAAAAATAACACTTAGTCTAAATGTCCTCCGAAAGTCAACTAAGTCCACTCTGGTCAAATTCAAAGTCCTGGTCAAAGTCAACCTTCCTGGTCAACCTTACTCACCGAGTCTGCCTACTGACTCGCCGAGTTCGTATGCTCAGAGTCCTTTCATTCACGACTCGACTCGCTGAGTCAGCCCATGACTCACCGAGTCTACCGATTTCCGAGTCCTGACCTATCCAACTCACTGAGTCCCCACTCGACTCACTGATCCGAGTCTTAACTCGAAGGGTTTGGGGTTTCTCGACTTGACTCACCAAGTCCAAGAACAGACTCACCGAGCACAAGGCAATCTTCATCTGACTCGACGAGCTGTTCATCGCACTCGTCAAGTTGCTCCTAATCTTCATGCTACTCGTCGAGTCCACTCAAAGGACTCGCCGAGTCCATTCATATCTTCATACATGCAGAGGACTTTTGAGTCATGCATGAACTCCAAACTGAATATCTGCCCTTCCCAAGCCTATTCCTCTCGTAAAGTTGAAAACTTTACGTGTAGAGATGGAGATCTAGGCTAAACACACCATAAACTAGGGTTTAAGGCAAGGAGGCTCTACAATCAACTCAAGGAAAGTTACTTTATGCTTCACAAGGCCAAAATATGCTTAGATCCGAAGTAGCAACTTCAAATCTGGCTTCCAACTCAAATGGATAACTAATCATGGCTAAAAAGCCCCAAAAATCCCAACTAGAATAGATCTACATGAAGGAAATGACTTAGTACCTTCAATAACTCAGAAAGGTTCCACAAACTCCAGATCTACTACCAATCCTTGAAGCTGCAATGATTCCCCTCTTCCTTCTTCCTTCAAATCACCCAAAATGGCTTGGAAGCTTGAATGAGTAACAATGGGGCTTAGGGTTTTGAGAGAAGGTAAAGGGAGTGATGGAGGTTGGGGTGAAGGCCTGAAATGATGCCTAAATAGGGCACCAAGCTCGGAAATTAGGGTTTTCCAACCCAGACCGGACTCACTGAGTTGATCCCTCCGACTCGCCGAGTCGGTCACTTAAACCCCGACACAGGTCCCGCTCCAACTCGCCGAGTTCACCTATGGACTCGACGAGTTGACCCCTTTTAACTAGGGTTCTCCTTTCCTTTCTTGGTCTTTCTGATTCGGGGTGTTACAATATAATCGTTAGATAACACTCAATATAACTCATAATAATAGCCCAAATAATTATTTTAAGGACCTAATAACATTACTATAATTATTTGGAAGCTATATTAAAAATTTGCGTAAGCGTAGCTCACTTACAGCGGATTTTAAAGAAAACTGGGCTTTGCTCGGAGCAGCGTTTTTGAAACCGGAAGACCCTTTTTCTCAGGACTTCAGGAGCCTCAGGGCTTCCTTAGGGTGCTAGGGGCCTTATCTAGGGTTTAGGGGGGGTTTAGGAGCTAGAGAGAGAAAGTAGTGAGAGAAAACTTTGAGAAAATGGGTGAAGAAGTCGGCTGCCCTTGTAGCCCTTTTATAGGCTTGTCCTCGAACGTACGCTGGGCGTACAGGTCCTTGGACGCGGGGCGTAACTCGGATAAGGGTTACAGGTGGCAATCTCTGGATGGTGTGACGTGGGCAAGGTTGGACCGAGGAAGGCTCTTCATACGCGGCGCCTTCCGAGCTCATACACTGGGCGTAGCGAGGCGCGACATGTCACAATCCGAAGCAACTTCTGAGACCATCATCGGACGGTTGTGGCGCTGCCACGTCACCTACTTCGCACTTGGTCTCGCAAATTCGATTCCAAACTTCAAAAATTCATATCTTCCACATACAAGCTCCGTTTATGACGTTCTTTATATCCACGCGATGGTGGGAACGTACTCTACAACTTTCGTTTAGACTCTGTCGGCTAATTTTGAATCGATTGTAAATTTTATATTATTAACAGGCCGGGACAGGATTGGTCCGTTAAATCCTCATAACTTCTTCATCCGACGTCCGTTTTAGCTCATCTTTTTCTCGTTATGCAACTCTTAACGAGATCTTCGATTATTGTTTAGGTCGTGTCGGCTAAAAATCACTCGATCTAATATTCGAATTTCGGGTTGTACACCGCTAATCTGAAACTTTGAAAAATCATAACTTCTACATACGAAGTCAGATTTGGGCGTTCTTTTTATCGATGTTCTTAGTTTAATATACTCTACGACGTTCGTTTAGATTGCTAAGGCTAAATATCGCTCTATTGTCAATTCACTATTTACTCTTCCCGGTATCGTGCCAATTCCGTCGCAAAACTTCGACGGGTCATAACTTCTTCGTTATAACTCGGATTTTGGCAGTCTTTATATGTATGGAAACCTTGTAACATATACTAAAACTTGGTTAAGATTATTTATTCGATATAATCTATTGTCGAAAAGTCGTTTTCGACACTTATTGCCTCTAATTTGACTAGCCCGGATCTACATGCGTTACAAGGCAGATATCAGATAACACACATATCATCAGGGGAACCAACTCCCAACAAAGCCCTAGGGGCTGTGACTTTCTTGTTATGCATACAGGTCTTGAGCTTTCAGTAGTACGGGCCCATACTACCTTTCTAACCTACCTGTATTTGTCTAAAGGATCATTACAACAACCCAAACAATATATACTAGCATACACACGCAAAATCCTCACACCCTAGAGGAAGGCTACAAATCTCGAGACTGGCCGGCTGACCCCACACAACTCATCCTACCACTAACTGCCACATGACCCTCCATTGGTGCCAGATAACTATCGCATGAATACAATCACATGCGTACAATTTAAACAATCTCAGACTAAAATATTTAATCCTACAACGATTGGACTCAGATAAGAGCTACGAAGCAGGACCAAATCTCTTTTCCTAAGATCATTTAAACCATGTAGCATGTGACTTAGCGTATTCACTCAATAGCTAGTTCACACATGAAAGAGTCATACAAAAATCAACCAAGTACTCTACAAGACATAAGGCATCATATATAAGGTAATTCTATCATGCAGTTCGTAAAGATCTCTATCCTATTACTAGCATGTTGTTCTAACATATCATAACATAATATCAATTAACTTTGTGGTAATTTGGGGTCTAATTAATTGCTCCGACTGATCGTACAAATCGCATCCTCCTTGATTATTTTGAAAACCATTTAAAAATCTTTTTCCTTAGTTCGAGACTAGATTCACACGAGTGTTCCTCCAATTAACTCAAACCAAGGCTCTGATACCAACTTGTAACATCCACAAAATTCATGAAAATTTAAACTTTTAAAACCAATCCATAAATCATCATTGTTTACAATTTAGTTTTCGAAAGAAGTTTGCTATTAGACTTTTCCAAAAATCATAAATCAAAACATGAGGAGGTGCACGATCATGCCTTCGCCTTCCCGTGATCATATGAGGTACCTAAAACATAACCCAAAACTATAAGCCCAAAGCATAGTGAGTTCCCCCAAAGTACCAACACACAAACAATCAACACATATACAATAACATCATACTATGGGTCCAATCAACCATTGGGTTGGAATACCCCAGGCCCCTCAACCATCGGGTTAGAATGACGACATACAATGGGTCCAATCAACCATCGGGTTGGAATGCCAACATACTATGGGTCCAATCATCCTTAGGATGTAATACCCTCAGGCCCATTCAACCATCGGGTTGGTATGCCCCGACCTTTTGGCTTACGCATAAAGTAGTGAAGCCTCGGCTACCGACCAAATATGTACACATATAATAGATAATCATATAAAAATCTACATCCAGTCAAACAGATCTACAGATCACTACGCATAACATCATCCTGTATACTAGGAAACCGATCTAACATATCACTACAGTATAATATCAAACACAACAGGATACCAATCCAATGGGTCGTCATAGGTGCCTTCAACCCGCAAGTACAGTTAGGAAAACTCACCTTGAAAACTGAACAGAACTAATGAGGCCGGACTCCGAATCTCAGCTCTCTAAATGTACCTATTTCCACCAAATGACCAATTCCATTAAAATACCGAAATACCCAAAATGCCCTCAAGGTCAAACTTGGTTAAAGTCAACTACTCAAAATCACTAAGTCAACCGAGTCAACCCAACTGAGTCAACTCAACAAGGCTAACCTATGTGAGTACGCGGGTCATACTCCAGAGGTATGCTTAGTGTACGTAAATCCTAACAGAAGACCACCATCGTGGTGGTTAACTGAGTACACGGGGCTTACCCTCGCAACCCCCAAACACCGTTAAGTGCTTAATGGCGTAAGCAATCAAGCCCATACTTCAGATCTACGATCCAAATGCACCTTAAAGTCATTAAGTTTCCAACTTTATGACTTTGAAAGTCCACAAAGTGCTTAACACAAGGTCTTAATCCATTAAGACCTTCTATAAGATACATGAAACAATTCTAGCAATTGGGACCTCATTTTTATGGCTTAGGACCCTTCCTAGGGTCTGGAAGGACAGGTCAAAATGACAATAACAAACCATGCACAAGATGGGACCTTTAGGACAAGAAAATCAACATAAAACACCCAAAAATGGGATCTAACAACCAAGACATAAAGGTATAGACTTTATACCTTATGGAGCTTCTCAAGAAGGCAAAGATCCCATATCCACAAGCTTGCTTCCACTTCATGGCTCCTTACTGCAATTTCTTCCTCCTTCAACACACCAAGAACACACTCTTGAGCTCAAAACACACTAAGAGGGAGAAGGTTTGCAAAAACATCTCAAAGGATATGGAAGCTGAAAAGGTGAGGAGAAATGAGGCATAATGTTGCTTAAATACCACCCAAACCCTAAAAATTGAGGTTTCCTCCTGAATCTAGTATGTCCCGCTTACATTAATGTATGCCCAATGTACTAGGGCGTGCGCTAATATGCTCAGAGTACACACATGTATGCATCGCATAATCCACCTACCATATTTATGAAATTGCCACTAGAGCTTCAAAGCATAACTTCTTGGACTTAGGGACCAAAATGACATGAAATAGAATTACAGTGATGAATTTAGAAGTACCTGAACATTGTGAGGTTACAAAAGACAAGTAATGAAATATGATTCCTACTGGATAGACAACTGACATATGAATTCCATTAAAACAAAATTGTTAATAAAGTAATGAATTAATACTAATAAAGGTTGAAAAAGACAAAACACAATTGGCATAGGATACCATAAGTGATTCCATTACAAAAAGGACATCAAAAGTTGTTAGGTTACCAGTAAGGGTAATATTTTCTTTTACATCAAAAGTTGGCCTAATTCTCGATAGAAGGTCGTCGTACATAGTGTACTATTACATACTTCCAAAGAAAAAGATAATAAGTAACCCTAATCATTCGAAAGTAATTAGGTAGTCATCATTCACTCCTTTTCCATCCTCTGGAAAAACCTACTTTTTGATTTGCAACTTGTTGATTCTCTTTGAAGGCTTCCTCACTCTAATAGAAAAGGTTCATAGGCACTTTAACACCAATATTCATAGGCACTTGATTCACAAGTACATCGTTCACAAGAACTTGGTTGACAGACTCTTGATTCACAGGGAAATGGTTCATAGGCTCTTAATTCATTGGGACATGGTTAATAGGGACTTGGTTGAATGGTTCTTGATTGACATGCTCTTAAGTCACATGTTATTGATGCAAAATTATTGGATTACTTGTAGATAAAGTGCTTGGACCTGCTTATAAAGGACATTTCTTTACATTACTTTTACTTCTTGGTTTACATGGACCTGCTTCTAAAGGACCCATCTTTGGACACTTAGCTTTATTCTGTTCAACTTCATTTCAAATGGTACATATGTGTTAAACACCTTCCTTGCTTATAGTATTCCTTTTATTCCCATTGAGCGTATTTTTTTCTTGGTCTTTTTCTTTTTCACACATAGCTTACCATGTAACCTTCTCCTAATACGAAGTGGAATATCATGAATATTAGGCATGTGGTGTAACACCCATTTTCTTGGACGAATCGAATTAGGGTTTCAAGGAGTCAAAAGGTTGGATTTTGGAGAAAAAGGAGCCTCACAATGTGATATGGGTTTTATGAAAACTCTTGTTCGGGACTCTGGTCTCACGACATGATACATAGAGGCTCATGACGTAAGAGATGTTGCTGCAATGATCTTTTAGGGTTTCCTTCATATTTAAGCACCTCTAACGTCATGTTAGGGTTTCTAATCAGCTCCAAACCCTCTTTCACCTCATAAAAACCCTAGTCTTCATCCTTGCTTGATATTTGGTCATTTTGGAGCTTTGATTGGTTTAGAAGAAGGAGAAAAGAAGAAGAAGAAGAAGAAGGTGATCTTGTCTTGAGGCTTGCAAGGAATCATCATCATCATCACCGAACGTTGTTGCTAGACCTTTGTAAGTATTAAAGCTTCCTCATTTCTTGTTATATGAGGCTAGATCTAAGTTTTATCCCACTTTTTTTTCTTGGTTGTGCAATTTTGATGAATGGAAACCATAAAGTTGGAAACTTTATGGTTTATAAGGGCCTTAGGAGTCTCTTGGAGTTCAGATCTAGAGAGTGGTTGAGTTTTGGAGACGTGCTTGAAAATTCGATGTCTTTTCTTCAACTTTTGACCCAAATGATATCTAGACATGTATTAGAGATATATGTCTTAAAAGTATCGAATTTTTAGTGTCTTAAGAAGTTATAAGACCTTCTGGAAAGTTAGATTTTAAGTCTTAATGGATTAAGGACTTAAAATTTAGACTTTTGTCTTCAAACTGTTCTTACAACGTGATACATGGGGTCTCACGACGTGAGGGTTGAATGACCCCACTTCTGGTTAGCTTCTTGGAGCTCAGGATGTGGGAGGAGGCTTCTCACGACTTGATGTCAGCTCCATTGACTTTTCTTGACTGATTTGGCCAGGGTGAGTTGGAATCGGACTTAGTGAGATCTCACGACGTGACCAAGGATTGGTCATGATGTGAGGATGGATAGGTTGACATTGGGATGTTGTCTTTGACTTTGAACATTGACTTTTGACTTGGTTTAACTTTTAGTCAAATTCTACTTTCAGAAGGAAGACTTAAGGTTTGCCTGGTGTGGATTGTTAGGAGGTGTTAAGCACCCATCATTTGTCAGCAGAGCAGTTAGTTGTGGTCGGCACGGTTTCGAGCTAAGTGTTAGTTGGCTTTGTGATTCAGGTGAGTCTTCTCACTATATTATGGTGTCGAAGGCACCAATGCCGACCCATTGGCTTATGTAATATAGTAAGACTAGGGGTGACCCTTGGCATTTGTATGAAAGACCGGAGGTGGTCCTAGCAAATTGTATGCAAGAACAGGGATCGGATCCTCGCAGATAGCTATATATGTATAGATAGTATGCTAGTTGTATTTTTATACTTGCATGGAAGACCAGGAGGTGGCTATTGGCATTTGTCTGTAAGACCCAGGGTTTTGGCCCCCGACTTGGCAAGGTAATACCTTGATACGGCTCGTGGAATAATGGCAAGACTATGGTTGGCACATAGCGTCTTATATTGTATGTATGGTATGTGGTATGTTGGGGAACTAACTAAGCTTTTTTTCTTATAGTTTATGTTTATGGTTTCAGGTACTTCCGGTTCAAAAGGCAAGGGGCCGACATGATTGCAACGCATCCATCCATGTCTCCACAACTTTATGATGTTGGGATTATACTCTGATAACTATTTTTACATTGATATACTCTTGAATGATTAAAAAGGATAAATGGTGTTTATGGTTGAATTAAAAATGAAATTTATACCTTTAAATTTTTGGGAGGTTACAAGTGGGGCCACAAGGAACTATCATTTAGTGGATGGATGATGTACTCATAGCTCCTAAGAAAGCAACTTTACTAAACAACTCTACAACACATTCCTCTGGATCAAGTTTCAAAGAAGATATGGCACATATGGCGTGTACACATGGAATGTCTGTCAATTTCCTAACTCTATATCCACATTCTCTCTTCTCCAAGTCAAGATCATACCTTTCATTATCTTGCACAACTTCAAATTGTATGTATCCACTAAGATATGGATTCCAGAATATGCCATGATAAAAAGTTAGCTAACACTTCCATGCACAAAAAGTAAGTAAGACATATATGGTCACTAACCTTCTCAACACCTTTGGGTCCTTAAGCAGCTTTTTGATAGTTGGACAGATTGCCAAATCCCAACTTAATCCTTTCCCCCTTTTCAACATGTAAAATGTCTCCATCACAAACACCCTTATGTCCTCTAACATTTTGATCATTAACTTATTTCTGGCTTCTTTAATAGCAACATTGAAGCTCTTAAAAACACCATTTTCCATTGCATCACATCCTATTCCGACCTTAAAAATGTCTTTGACCAACAGTTGGGGTCCCTTTGAATGAGATAATCATATGTGCTCACATCAAAGATCTTGATCTCTTCCATTGCAAGTTCAAATTTATGAAATGTAGTTTCCTTTACCGCCCTCCTAAGAGATTATATGTAGCACTCACCCTTAAACTTTTTATGAAAGTTAGCAAGGATATGCCTAACACACAACCTAGGATCCACTTCTAGACATCTTTCCTTCATAGCCTCCATTAAACCCTTAATTGATTTTGATCGTTAGTATGTGTAAAAGGTAATGTACACCAAGGATGTTAAATAAAATATGGGCCTTCTGTCCACATGACATCAATGTCATTCCATTATCATTTCCCCCTTCATCTATGTCTTCCATTAGATTATCAATGAACATATTCCATGTACTCTTATTCTCAACATTCACTACTACCCAAGTTATAGGGTATATATTATTCTTGGCATCCCTGCCTACTATTGAGAAGAGACCTCCTTTACATATTCCCTTCAGAAAGCATACACCTACCCCAACAACCTTCCTACATCCATCTAACCAACCATTAACCACTCCTTTACAACTCAGATAAAACCTTTCACACACCACAATTGAATCATTTTGGGGTTGTACATACACTTCAACATGAGATCCTAGGTTGGCCCTTTTAATTTCAGCTCCATAATTCTACAACTTGGAATAATGATCCTTCAAAATACCCTCAATTTCACACAATGCAAATCTTTTTGCATTCCTACATTGTCCAACACTAACATTTATCTTGAATAAGATGGACACCATGGCTTTCATCTTCCTCAAACTCATTTTAGGAGACTGATAAGTTATAAACAAACTTAATGATCAATTAGATCTTCTTAACAGGTAATGCGATGAAGTAAAAACAGTAAATAACACAAGTATAGATCAAGATGTGTCGAATGATTAGACCAAAAAATCCTCAGCAGAGCTCGACTAAGAACTTCCACTGTAGAGGATTCTAGGGTTGCAAGAACGATAACAATAAACTTGCTGAATAACGACTCTCTGATCGTTCTATTCTATCGTTACTGTCTAGGATGCATGCAAGCTCCTATATATATACTAAACCCTACTAAACTCACGGATGGACAGGCCCATACCGAAGATACATAATGGACTAGCTAACAAGCCCAATAGACGCAACATAAAATACAAAACACGACCTAACAATCTCCCCCTTTGCGTCAAATTGGAGCGAGACTACTTTTTCTTCTTGCTTGGGCCAGCAGCGGGAACTTTCTTCGTAGTATCAAACAGACGCGAGATTAGCGCTAGGATAGTCTGTCTGAACCGAATGTACCATTGAATCATATCATCAAAGTACTTGACATCATCCGTTGTGTTCTGCTTGCATCTGTGGATGATCCCCAAAACGTTCTCCAAACAGGCAGTGGTGTATAGATGTTTGTCTGCCAAGGCGAAAAGACATTTATGTCCTTCGTTCCTGGTAAACATGACCGAGTTCCTCTTCGGGTCAATCTTCCCCATCTGCATCAGGTTGAGATCACTGGCAGAGCCAACAGGAGATATTGTAGGTTTCTTCTTAAATACGATCGCAATCTCCTGATCCATCAATGCAACTTCCATGATGTAGCACACGAGCATCCTCTTGAAGTGGTCGATGATCGGACCGTATTCAGCTTCGTTGGTGAGGAGGATGTTGTGCAAGATAATCCAATCATGTGGATTAAGGTTCGGAAGATCTGCAAGGGAAATGGCATGTTCGGTTTTGGCAGATCCTCGAAGTACCTTGAACCGAACGTTGATGAAGTTACCTTCACTGTACGGCTTCAAGACCCGAACGTTGACAATTTTCTGAGCGCTCCAAGTCTGATATTGGGGTTGAGCAGCCTTCAGATAGAAATTGATTAAGTCCCGATCAACCTGTGGATGAGGGTGAGGGAACTCTGCAACGTTGGAAAAGGCATGAAAGATAAACGCCTTTCGGGTTAGTGGCATATCGAACTGTGAGTCGACAGTGTTGGACCGATCTAAAGAGATCACAGGTTCCAGCCACAAGATACTTGGTGTGTCGATGGCTTCTTTAATCATCCTCTCAAGAGTCCAAGAAGGAAACAGAGTTTTCCTGCTCTCAAGAAGGTCGTGGGCTTCCTTCTGTTTACGTTCGGCTTCTTCAGCTTCTCTTGCCACACAAGCATTGATGTCAGCCTCATTGTTTCGACTTTTACGCTTCAACAAGTCGGCGATTGTCTCTTTATCTTCTTCTTCTTCCTCCTCAGCAATCTTTTTGCCTTTTTCTTTCACACCGGAACCAGAGGCTTGGCCTACTGGAGGAGGTTCGGTTGTGTGAGTTGTTGTTGAGGTAGGAGGTGGTTGAGACATTGTTTCCTTCTCTCCCCCTTGTTTCGGAATGGACACGAAATCAAGGAGCCCTTCGATTTTGCTGAGTAGGGCAAGGACGGGAGCGAGCTTCTCTACAAGGTCACGCCTCACAGTGTAGTTGAGAATTGGATCATGTGCTTCTAGGATGTTGGAGATAGCAGAGTGGACATCCAAAACACATGATTTTACCACCTCTCGTTCATATTGAAGAGATTCAATCTCCTGTTGAGAGTTGGAGAGTTGAATGCTCTTGACCTTCAGAGCAGTAGTTTTCCTTGCAAGAACATCCATGAGAGTGTTCTCGGCAGCCAAATCTTCTTGAAGCTTGGAGAGACGCTCTTCGATGGTTGTTCGAAAAGCTGAGTTGTTGTCAGAAATTGTTTGACGAAGAGAAGCGAAGGACTTCAACTCAGTTGCAACTGATGTTGCCAGCTGGTGGACAATAGGTTCCAGCATAGTCTTGGCAGTGTTGGCACTTTCCTGTAAAGACTTCAACAGGGAAGAGGCATCAGTAAATAGTTTATCGACTTTTTCGGTCGCAGCCTGACAGGCTTTGGTGGAGGCATCTATGGCGGTGGTGGCAGAAGCAAGGGAAGCTTACTGAGCTTTGGAGAAAGCTTCAACAATTTTATGAACTACAACTTCAGATAGGGATGACTGAGAAGTGGAAGAGGAGGCGATGAGCGAGTCAATTTTGTCATGGAGCTCCTGGAGATGCCTTTTGGTGACAGGAGCGTCGTCATCGTCATCACTTTGTACTTGAAATGGGCTATAGTAGACCGAGTCAAAAGTCATATTCTCCCCGCCAAGGAGTGGTTCTTCTTCCTCTGATGCATGACCAGGAGAAGATGGTGGTGGTGAAGCTGGTGGTTCGGTAGTATGGGTAGGTTCAGGTTGGGTTGTTTGTTCGGGTGTAGGTGTGGGTTCGGGTGCTGGGGTGGTTTCGGGTGCTGAGGTGGATTTTGGTGCGTCAGTATGAACCCCCGTATCAGATACATTGGTTCTAACATCTGTAGTGGTTGTTGTGGTTGCTTCGGTGAATATTGGTGGAGGTATTAGGATGGAAGTGGATGGTATTTGAGTAGTGGAAGTTATGGGGGGAATAGAAATAGGAATGGTTTTAGGTGGAGAGGAAATAGGAGAAGTAGAGACATGAACTTCAGGGGTTGGAGATCGTGGTGGAGTGTTACCACGTTGAGAGCCTTCAGAATCAGAACTCTCACCCTCAGACTCGCTTGAGGAGGAAGCGATAACCAGCTTTCGCCTTGGTTGGGTTTTTCTCCTCTTCTGCTGTGGAGACTGAGCAGCCCTGGTGGGTTTCCTCTTCTTTGGAGACGGGCCTTTTGCCCCCTTGGCCACCTGTTTTCCCTTATCAGCCTTTTTGCCTCTTGGAGCAGGCTTGTCGGCGTCATGAATTGATTTCAGCATCTCCGGAGTAAGATCCCTCGGACCAGAACGCTTGAACTCCTTGTACGTCCTGATAATCCGACTATCAGTAGGAACATCCCCATACATGGTTTACGGGATAGACCCGTTGAAAGGAAACTTTGAAGCGTCCGACACAATGATCTTTGTGGCATGGAAGGTACCAATCGAAGACATTGGAGCACCAGCGACAATGGGGACGTGGTACTTGTCCATTACCCATTTCGTGACAATGGTCCAGAACCGAGCATACGAGATCTCTGAATGTCTGGAAGTGGAGGAGAGACTCTGAATGAGTTGTTGCCATAGAACGGACCCGTAGTCCATGTTGATGCCATTGTAGATCCCATACATGATGGAGAGAAATAAACGGCTGGCTCCATCAGACCCGGCACTTCGTTCAGATAAACCCTTGAACAAAACAGTGAACATCCCATTCCACTGTGAAGGTAGGCACGACTTCTTGAATTTCGTCACCGTAGTAAGCACCTCCGTGTATCCCATGTTGTAGAACATGTTGAACAGATGACCCATTGGAATTGATTCCGGATTGACCCTGGAAGAATCCGCGTCAAACCCTAACAACGAGCAAAACCGCTGCTTTGAAATCGACGCCTTGTGCTGAAAAACATCGAAGAAGATTCTGTCGACGACCTTGTCGTAGTGAGCGGTGGCAAAGATCTGTGACAGGAACTCCATTGGAACTATTTCAGCCCAGGTAAGTGCAGGAGCGATTGGAGAAAACTTCAGACATTCGATGATGGGGAACATGAATGCGTCGTACGAATGAGGGGTTAAATCGATGATCAAGCTTTGTTGTGGGCGAATGGGCAAGATGTGGGATGTTGCATGAACTGAGGAAGAATCTGCCATTGCTTTGAAGAAAGTGGAGGAGATGATGAACAGTGAAGGTTGAAGAATTTCTGGCTCTCTGGAAATATAGGCGCGGTAAAGAGGTAAATGGTGGTTTACACGGCCTTTTATAATGAGGGTAAAGGAGAGAGAAATTTTTTTCCAAATCTTCGATCGAAAAACGAAGGGTTTTTCGGAGTTGACTGACGCGTGACAGTTGGGGTAGCCGATGATCACGCATGAGAGAGAGTGCCAGGCCCTAATTACACGCCTTCCCATCAGGCGCCGTTTGGAGATGAAACGGTTCCGATTCGCACACTTCCCTCTTGCGCCGTTTGAAATCAAATCGATTGGACTCCCGCCTGAGTCATCATGTCATCATCTTATCCCTTTAAATGGTAACGACATCTTTTAAAAAATTCTCCCACGTGGATTAAAATTCACCACAATCTTTTATAACAACCAAGCCAATTAAAACTCCTTGAAATTAATGGAACCAGAATTTTGGAAAATCAAAAAGATTTTCATGCTGAGTGTGTAAAAGAAAAGAAATAAAACAACACTTTTGGGAAAGTATGTGATGTCAATAAAGACACGAAACAAAGGATCCCGGGCACAAATCTCATCCTTCAAAGTCAAAAGAGACCATAAAGTGTTTGTGTGGTTTCCCGTTGAATAACGATCAGACACTTATTAAGAAGTGTTGAAAGGCTTCTTTTAATTAGGCTTATGAGGGTGGCTTTCGCTTCGATTCAAAATTCCTAATCTTGATATAAGACAGAAGTCGAATGAAGTACTTGTGAGACCGGTGTAGTCTGTTGAACAAGTAGGTTGGAGATAATTTGATTTGGCTAGGAAATTTATAAAAGCTCAACAAAAATTAAAATTGGATCCTAAGGGAAGAAATGTTATTGTTTTTAACAATTTCATAGGAATCACTCAAAAGAAAAATAGAGATTTCATGTTGTACCCCCATGGATAAGTCCGTCAATTCATCAGTGAAAGCTAGAACAAATTAATTGTTCACCGTTAATGCATCTTGGGTACACTATTAGAAAAAAGGCCTTTTACGACGCTCATTGCGCGTCGTAAAACGCTCAGACGACGCGCAAATGCGTGTCAAGGAAGGCCCTGTCATAAAGAGAGACGACACGCATTTATGACGCGCATTTACGACGCGCGGTTATGACACGCAATGCGTATCAAGGAAGGCCCTGTCATAAAGGAAGACGACACGCATTTGCGTGTCGTAACCTTATGACGCGCGTGTTTATGACACGCAATGCGTATCAAGGAAGCCCCTGTCAAGAAACGCCATGTCATAAATGAAGATGACACACATTTTTGCGTATCATAATTTTAAATGTTTAAAAAAATATTATTTATAGATTTGCTTATTTTCAAATTAAATTTGTATTTAATGTTTAATAATAGATAATAGATAATAAAATATCATATACAAAAATAGAATCCATTGCATAAATTTAATGTCATACAAATAATCGTTCCATATGTAAACAAATATATACCAAAAACATCATGTCAAAAAATTGTAATACATTTATATTAAGGGGATCTAATTGTACATTGTTATTAAGAGGTTTTTTCTAACTATATAACATAATACTAAATTGATATTAAGGGACACCTTATGCAATGTAATGCTATACAAACTAAAAAGATATACACAAAGATGATAAACATCAAATTCCAACTAAGTAGAGTTGAATCTTGCCATTCATACTTCTTTAAGACTAATATTGAACCCCTGCTCCGATAATTCTTGTGACCTGATCAAATAAAAGTCAAAAAATTAATATGTTAATACAATTATTAGAAGAATCAAACTTGGAATGTTAGTTGTAAAAGACGAAATTACCCTTTTCTCCATCCAAAGAATTTGGGATTTGGAATAAATACACTACAATATGAATTACCTAATATCAACAATGACAAACACAATGACAAGAATACCCGCATACAAATGGTAAATATTATCTGTAAAGCTATCAACAATGATATTCACAATGACAATCTTTGATCATATAAACTACAGAGTATATCATCACAATTCCATCTAACACCACCCATTAGAACACGTAAAGCTACTCAACCAACATATCATGTCATGTAATGTATTTGTAACAGTCCGAAATCTCAGGTATTGTTTAAATTATGTTTTTGGGTGATTTAAGAGGGGACTCGGCGAGTTGGGGCCTAGACTCGCCGAGTAGGATCGCAGACTTGGTCGCGGGATCGCGACTGGACTCGACGAGTCCAGATATGGACTCGGCGAGTCGACGCTGTTCAGCAGAAACCCTAACCGTTCGGTTTTGGATCGTATATAATGCTCTTATATGCCGTCATTGTTCGTTTTTAGTCGATTGAGAGGAACCCTAAACGGTTGTGGGCATCTAGAGCAAGATTGGAGGATATTAAGGCTTGAAGAGGTTGTGGGGCAAAGAGGAGAAAGGTTTTGGCTAAAGGAACAGCAAAGGATTCGAGTTCTGCGGTTTGGAGACACAGAGAGGGCATATTCCAGGTAATATTTCGGATTCCCTTCTGTTGTTTGATGTGTTTGTGAAGTTAGGGTTTATGAAACCCATTTAGTGATTAGATGGGTTATTATGTTATTACCCAAACGTTTACACCCCAGTAATGAGATGTTTAGAAGTCCAGAAAGTCCCATGGTTGTATATCTCGGGACCACACGTAATTCAGGAAGCAGTTGCTCGTCTGCATGGCATGGACTCGCCGAGTTGTTCTTCAGACTCGGCGAGTAGCTTGAAGATTTACTGGACTCGCCGAGTTGTTCTTCAGACTCGGCGAGTAGCTTGAAGATTTACTGGGACTCGCCGAGTTGTTCTTCAGACTCGGCGAGTGGAGTCGGGGTGGCCCCGCGATTCTTCCAGGAGTAACTCGTCGGGTCGAGGAGGGTACTCGACGAGTAGATAAGGAATCTCAGAAAGTTGGAAGACGTCCAGACTCGCCGAGTCGCCATGGTACTCGCCGAGTCCGGTCGAGCTGACAGTTGACCGTTGACCAGAGTTGACCTAAGTCTGACTTCTTAGAGATAGTCACACTTAGAAGAGATAAGTATTAATGAGTTATGTAATGTTATAGGGAGGTTGTAGCTCGTCGGTTGTGCACGAGTCATTTCGGAGTTTGCTAGCGTTCAGCTTCTACGAGGTGAGTCTTCTCACTATACTGTACCCGGAAGGGTTTTGACTGTGTGACCGGAAGGTCAGATATGATATGTGATATGTATGCTATATGTGGTAAGTTATTTGTTATATGTGCTATGTATGTCATGAGCCGGAAGGCGATTATGTTATGGGCCGGAAGGCGTTGTAATGAGGACCGGAAGGTCAGGGCCTGGAAAGGCGTATGTGCGTAAGTGTATGTTGGGGAACTCACTAAGCATCTATGCTTACAGTTGTTGTGCATGTATTTCAGGTACTAGCGAGGACCGTGGGAAGGCGCCGGCATGATCGATACACACTGAAGATTGTCTTTATGATCTTGGGATTTTGAATAAATGTATTTGACAGAATACTTAACTATTTATGCCTTGTTTAAAATGGAAACAATTATGTTTTTAGAAATGAAAAAATTTGTTTGAAAAATTTGAGTTGTTACAATTGGTATCAGAGCCTTGGTTTGAGGGATTCGGGTGCACCTTTGGGGGTAACTGAACTCAAACCGAGGACTTGAGGAAACTTTTCAAATAAAGGCATAAACTTTTGTAAATGGTTTTGTGGTAAGAAAGAAAGAAGCAGTGTGTACGATCAGTCAGCGCCCGAACGGTAAAGATCCCCAAAATACCTTACAATATTATATGATATGAATTGTTATGCATGTTAGGAGATTAGGTATTCATGATAGGACTAGAGTGGCCTGATTTGTGATGCCTTAGTCTAGGGAAGTTTGCTTATATGAGATGCTTTGCTAGTATGCGGGTAGATAGTGCACATCAGAAGTAGAGTACTCACTATCCGAAGTTTGGGGAGGAGGACTTGGGATGAACACTGATGCGGTGTGGTCGGTAGTATTGGGCCCGTACTACCGAGGACACCGGGTCAGTGGGAGACCCAAGTAAGAATTCCTGGATATCGGGGACGGGGTAGGGTCGCGTTATCGAGTGCAATTACACTTGATAGAATCTCTGATAGTTTTATGTTGTATTTCAGAGATATCATGGTTAGACCGCGTCACGGAGCAAGTACGAGCGGTGTGAGTGACGAGGATATTCGTCAGATGATCCACGAGGAGGTGGCGGCGGCGATCCGGGCTGAGATCCCGGAGATGTTTGGGTCTATCAAGACCACCCTGATGGAGACGTTCGACGAGCGGTACGCCGCATTGACTGAGGCTGCAACCGCTGCAGCTACTGCAGCTGTGGCCGCTGCTAGGCCACAGGGGGGTGATTCATTGCTGTTCCGAGAGTTCAGCAACACGAAGCCACCAGAGTTCGATGGGACGCAGGATCCGATTGCTGCGATGAGGTGGATCGTAGATATAGAGGGGTGCTTCTACACTTGTTCATGCCCGGAGCACCTGAGGGTACGGTTCGCTTTGAACCAGCTCCGTCTGGGAGCAAAGGACTGGTGGAAGTTCGTGACGGCGAACTTCACTTTGGCAGAGACTGCGGTAGTGACATGGGAGGGGTTCACTACCATGTTCAGGGAGGAGTACGTTCCCCCGGTGGAGCGGGAACGATTGGTTCAGGAGTTCTTAACCCTCAAGCAGGGTACTGATTCGGTGGCGGCGATCACGCGGAAGTTCCATGAGAGGGCGATGTTTTGCCCCGAGCTGGTGGCCACAGAGCAGGCTCGGATGAGCCGGTACTTGGGTGTTCTGAGGAGGGAGATCCGGGAGTTTGTGTCAAACTCCACTTACCATACTTTTACTGAGCTTCAGGAGAATTCCAGGAAGCGTGAGATCGAGTTAGAGACTCAGGCCAGGGAGGAGGCCGAGTCTCAGCAGGCAGACCGGCGGCCGGCACAGTCTCAGCCGGCAGCCAAGCGGATCAAGTCCGCCGATTCGAGGACGGGAGGTTCGAAGAACCGCACTTGCGTAAAGTGCGGCAAGGGTCACGATGGGGCGTGTCGAGCCGGTGCTTGCTACAAGTGCGGCAAGGAGGGGCACATTGCTAGGGAGTGCCCTAAGGGGTTTATGGTTTGCTTCCATTGCAACCAGACCGGCCATCGGAGGGCCGAGTGCCCTCAGCTTCGTCAGGGATCTGCACCTGTTGCCAGGACTGCTGAGACTCGACCGGTGAAGGTCGAGGCCCCGAGGGCTCGTGGGAGAGCCTTTCAGCTGACTGCGGAGGAGGTCCGTGCTGCGCCCGATGTTGTAGCAGGTATGTTGTAATTGGTGTAATTATTTTAATGTTGATATGTTATGCTTATGTTATTATGCGCGTAGGTACTTTCCTTGTGAACTCTGTGCCTGCCTTAGTGTTATTTGACTCGGGTGCGAGTAGGTCCTTTGTGTCCTTAGCCTTTAGTCAGCAGATCGGCGTTAGTCGTGAGTCGTTGAGTCGACCTTTGAGAGTTTCTATAGCTGATGAGAAAGTGATTCGTGCTACGGAGGTTCTTCGGGGATGTGTACTAGAGATTTTCGGGGTTGAATTCCCGATTGACCTAATTCCTATTGCGATGGGGGATGTCTGTGTCATCGTGGGCATGGACTGGTTGAGCCGATTCGGCGCTGTCATCGACTGTGAGCGCCAGTTGGTGACCATACGAGACCATAGTGGGGGAGTTCTTTCGGTGTACGACGAGGGTACCCGTTCAGGATCAGCTTTTTGCTTGGCCGCTAGAGCGAGGCAGTGTCTACAGCAGGGCTGTAAGGGTTTTGTGGCGTATGTGATGGATACGCGGGAGGTTTCCGAAAAACCGAAGTCAGTTAAGGAGGTCCCTGTGGTGCGTGAGTTTTCAGATGTCTTTCCCGAGGAGTTGCCGGGAGTACCGCCTGTGAGGCAAGTAGAGTTTAATATCGATCTGGTTCCGGGGGCAGCGCCTATTGCTAAAGTGCCCTATCGTCTTGCACCTCCAGAGATGCAAGAGTTGTCCTCGCAACTCCAGGAATTGCTGGGGAAGGGATTCATTCGGCCAAGCAGCTCGCCATGGGGAGCAGCTATTCTGTTCGTCAAGAAAAAGGATGGTTCACACCGGATGTGCATTGACTACCGGGAGTTGAACAAGCTAACGGTCAAGAACCGTTACCCGTTGCCGAGGATCGATGATTTATTCGATCAGTTGCAGGGAGCATCTTGGTTTTCCAAGATCGATCTGAGGTCGGGTTACCATCAGGTGAGAGTACGGGATGAAGACGTCCAGAAGACAGCGTTTAGGACGCGATATGGGCATTATGAGTTTGTGGTGATGCCTTTTGGACTCACCAATGCCCCGGCTGTGTTCATGGATCTCATGAACAGGGTATGCAGGCCGATGTTGGATCGGTCAGTGATCGTATTTATCGACGACATTCTGGTGTATTCGAGATCGAGAGAGCAGCATGAGGAGCATTTGAGGGAGGTCCTTGAGGTATTGAGGTCGGAGAAGCTTTATGCAAAGTTCTCCAAATGTGACTTCTGGTTGCGGGAGGTCCAGTTTCTAGGACATGTGGTTAATCAGAAAGGGATATTAGTCGATCCGGCCAAGGTCGAGGCGGTGATGAGTTGGGAGGTGCCGAAGTCACCCTCTGAGATCAGGAGTTTCCTTGGGTTGGCAGGGTATTATCGGAGATTTATCAAGGATTTCTCCAAGATCGCAGTACCACTCACCAGATTGACCCGGAAGGGTGTTACATTCTCATGGGGGCCCGAGCAGCAGACCTCCTTTGAGACACTTCGCCAGAGATTGTGCGAAGCCCCGGTATTAACTCTCCCAGAAGGGATGGAAGATTTCGTGGTATACTGCGACGCATCAATTTCGGGACTGGGTGCAGTGTTGATGCAGAGGGGTCATGTGATAGCTTATGCGTCGAGGCAGCTGAAGCCTCATGAGGCGAGATATCCCACGCATGATTTAGAGTTGGGGGCAGTAGTGTTCGCTCTCAAGATTTGGCGTCACTACTTGTATGGGGTTCGATGTACGATATACACGGACCATAAGAGTTTGAAGTATTTGATGGATCAACCCAACCTAAATATGCGTCAGAGGAGGTGGTTGGATGTGGTCAAGGATTATGATTGTGAGATCCTGTACCACCCAGGCAAGGCTAATGTGGTAGCCGATGCATTGAGCCGCAGGGCGGAGAGCACTCCATTGCGAGATGTATGCTTGAGACTGACCGTGATGACTCCTGTATTGGATGATATTCGTAGGGCCCAGGCAGAGGCTGTGCGACCCGAAATGCAGAAGAAAGAGCGGGTTATGGGGTTAATCTCAGAGTTTGTCAAGGATAGTCGAGGCCTTATGACATTTCAGGGTCGGATTTGGGTACCGTTCGTGGGCGGTACGCGTATTACGTTGATGGAAGAGGCTCATAGATCGAAATTCTCGATCCATCCCGGTGCTACAAAGATGTATTTGGATTTAAGGAAGGAATATTGGTGGCCCTGTATGAAGAGGGACGTGGCATGGTTCGTTGAGAGGTGCTTGACCTGCCGTAGGGTTAAGGCTGAGCACCAGAGACCGCATGGCAAGTTACAGCCATTGGAGATCCCCGAGTGGAAGTGGGAACAGATCACTATGGATTTTATCACCAAATTGCCAAGGACTGCTAGGGGGGTTGACGCAATTTGGGTGATTGTGGATAGGTTGACGAAGAGTGCACACTTCCTTGCCATCAGTGAGAGTTCTTCAGCGGAAAAGTTAGCGGAGATATACGTGAAAGAGGTGGTATCTCGGCACGGGGTGCCGATCTCGATTGTGTCAGACCGCGATGTGCGCTTCACTTCCAGGTTCTGGAAGAAATTCCATGAGGAGCTGGGTACTAAATTGCATTTTAGTACCGCATACCATCCCCAGACAGACGGTCAGAGCGAACGGACGATTCAGACACTGGAGGACATGCTCCGAGCGTGTGTGTTAGACTTCGGGGGTAGTTGGGATGCGTATTTACCGTTGGCAGAGTTCTCCTACAACAACAGCCATCATTCGAGCATTGGTATGCCACCTTTCGAACTGTTGTATGGTAGGAGGTGTCGGACCCCCATTTGCTGGGGAGAGGTGGGACAGAGAGTGATGGGCAACACGGAGATCGTGCTCCAGACGACAGAGCAGATTCAGCGAGTGAGACAAAGGTTATTGACGGCCCAGAGCCGACAGAAGAGTTATGCAGACAGGCGCCGATCCGAGCTTGAATTTCAGGTCGGCGACTTCGTTCTCCTGAAGGTCTCTCCTTGGAAAGGAGTGATTCGGTTCAGGAAGAGAGGCAAGTTGGGGCCCCGGTATATTGGGCCATTTCGTGTGATTGCAAGGATAGGTCGGGTAGCCTATCGGTTGGAGTTACCAGCGGAGTTGGGTCAGATCCATGACACTTTTCATGTGTCGCAGTTGAGGAAGTGCATAGCCGATGAGTCGGCAGTGGTTCCATTGGAGGATATTCAGGTGGATGCGAGCCTGAATTACGCGGAGAGACCAGTGGCGATCAGGGATCGGAAGATCAAGGTTCTGAGGAACAAGGAAGTACCTCTGGTGTTGGTTCAATGGCAACACCGTAAGGGATCGGAAATGACTTGGGAACCGGAACGCGAGATGCGGGAGCAGCATCCGGAACTATTTGCGGAGTGAGACTTCGAGGGCGAAGTCTAATCCAAGTGGGGGAGAGTTGTAACAGCCCGAAATCTCAGGTATTGTTTAAATTATGTTTTTGGGTGATTTAAGAGGGGACTCGGCGAGTTGGGGCCTAGACTCGCCGAGTAGGATCGCAGACTTGGTCGCGGGATCGCGACTGGACTCGACGAGTCCAGATATGGACTCGGCGAGTCGACGCTGTTCAGCAGAAACCCTAACCGTTCGGTTTTGGATCGTATATAATGCTCTTATATGCCGTCATTGTTCGTTTTTAGTCGATTGAGAGGAACCCTAAACGGTTGTGGGCATCTAGAGCAAGATTGGAGGATATTAAGGCTTGAAGAGGTTGTGGGGCAAAGAGGAGAAAGGTTTTGGCTAAAGGAACAGCAAAGGATTCGAGTTCTGCGGTTTGGAGACACAGAGAGGGCATATTCCAGGTAATATTTCGGATTCCCTTCTGTTGTTTGATGTGTTTGTGAAGTTAGGGTTTATGAAACCCATTTAGTGATTAGATGGGTTATTATGTTATTACCCAAACGTTTACACCCCAGTAATGAGATGTTTAGAAGTCCAGAAAGTCCCATGGTTGTATATCTCGGGACCACACGTAATTCAGGAAGCAGTTGCTCGTCTGCATGGCATGGACTCGCCGAGTTGTTCTTCAGACTCGGCGAGTAGCTTGAAGATTTACTGGACTCGCCGAGTTGTTCTTCAGACTCGGCGAGTAGCTTGAAGATTTACTGGGACTCGCCGAGTTGTTCTTC